>NC_138508.1:75547510-75742908 GCF_964252035.2 Podarcis erhardii | reverse complement strand
TGTAGAGAACTCCTGGTACCATAACATGCTTCCTGTGCAGGGGCCCCCAGTCCTGTGAAGAAGGTACAGAGCACATTCAGCCTAGATGGGGAAATCTGTGTAAGTCCAAGAACATCTCAAGAGTGCTTTGGATCCCATTCTCGGACACAGCACCCAGGGCTCACCACTCAAGGAAACCTGAAATGTTTATCCAAGAAGCCCGCTCGCCCTTCTGGTGAGGCGGCATTGCAGCACGGCAGAGGCTCCTATAGGAACTGACGGGGAGATCCAGGGTCAGTATCCGACCTGGGGAGGCAGAGGAGGGGCATAATGCCACCGCAAACCTATCAGAAGACCAGTCTAAGCCTGCCTCCCAGATTGGCCAATGGTGGAGGGGCAGGCTTGGACGCTGGGCTACGCTTGGGGGCAGGCTTCACAAAACAGGAAGGCCTCCCTCAAGTCAGAATGTGGCCTGTATTCAGCGACACAGAGGGGCAGCTGCTTTTTGTGAAGCGGTTCCTTGGTTCAATCCCTGGCAGCTCCAGGTAGGGCAGGGAATGTCCCCTGCCCAAAATTCTGGAAAGGTGCTGCCAGCCAGTGTAGGCAACAATGAGCTCAAAGGGAGCAGCTTTCTAGGCTCCTGCCTCCCGAGGCATAAGTAAGCTTCAGCCTCTAATGGTAAAGGGAAACCCACTGGAGAGGCCTAATAATAATAATAATAATAATAATAATAATAATAATAATAATAACACCCCGCCGATCTGACTGGGTTTCCCCAGCCACTCTGGGTGGCTCCCAACATAATATTAATAATAATAATTTTAAAAATCAACAAAACATCAAAGATTAAAAACTTCCCTAAACAGGACTGCCTTCAGATGTTTTCTAAAAGTCAGATAGTTGTTTATTTCCTTGACATCTGATGGGAGGACGTTCCACAGGGTGGGGGCCACTGCCAAGAAGGCCCTCTGCCCGTTTCCCTGTAACCTCGTTTCTCGCAGTGAGGTAACCGCCAGAAGGCCCTCAGTGTCCGGGCTGAGCGATGGGGGTGGAGACGCTTCTTCAGGTATACTGGGCTGAGGCCGTTTAGGGCTTTAAAGGTCAGCACCAACACTTTGAATTGTGCTTGGAAACGTACTGGGAGTCAATGTAGGTCTTTCAGGACCGGTGTTATATGGTCTGGGCGGCCACTTCCAGTCACCAGTCTAGCTGCCGTATTATGGGGTATCCACTTTCTGAGGGTTTGTTCACACTCTGCTTGTTCCATGCTTAGAAAGCGCAGGTCCAAGCACTTTTCTCGTGCTTTCTAGGCATGGGACTCCCACTACATTCCCTGGGAAATCCCTCTACTTACCCCTGAATCAAAGCAAATGTCAATCCACAGAAAACCCACACAGAATCACATTGCGGAGTTTGAAAGGGACTGTGAGGGTCAGCAAGTCCAACCCCTTGCAATTTAGTAATCTTTTGCCCCAGTGTGACTTGGCCGAAACAACAACAACAAAAGGTATCTCAAGCAATATGCGTATAGTTACCTGAAACACTATAATCATAGTCAAAAATAAATAAACTGCAGCTTTAATTGGAGGCAAATAGTTTCCTCTGGGATCCGGGACAACAAAGACAGGCTTCTTTTTGTCACCATATTGCCAGACCCAGATTCCATGACCTACAGGACAGGTGGGAGAGAAAGAAATAGAAAATTAAACATAAGAGCGACAAAGTTGATGGGTTTGCGGAGGACACCTCCCTCCCTGCGCTAAACCCTATAAATTAATAAACTGTAAGATCTGGGATGTGAAGGGAGAAATACAAGCTGCAGAGGAATTCCTGGGCTAGCCTAACCAAAACGAACTGGCTAAGCTAGGGCCATTACGAAACAATTCAGGGCCATTGAGGACCATTGGCAAGGCAAGAGAACTGTCCTTCTTCCCTGCCCTGAGGTGTGAAGTACAGAGACTGGGGATTTGGAAGATTGCCAGGGTAACTGGGCGTGATGCCACAGGTAGAGTTTGGGGCCTTGAGCAAGGAGTGGTGGAAACAAGAAAGGAGACCCAAGTCAGATATCCATCTTGGGGCAGGCTGGCTGAAGGCAGGCTGGGATGCCTTGGACTCCAGCCCTCCATTGCTGTGGGGAAGAAGACTCTCTTGAGAATACCATTTTGTAAGATCTGGACTCCGTCCATCTACACTAAGGTGTAAATGTGGATAAATCACATTTCTTGAAGCTGCGACAGCCTCCATCCCATCTTCAATTCTCCACAGGAACACAGACCCTGGCTGAGGGCCAAGACCCCTGGAATCCTGTGCACAGCTTGGCAGGGATTGGGGTGGCCTGTCACAATATTTAACATATTCCTACCCCCACTCAGAGATAATAGTATTGTGCCCCTTCTCGCCTCGATCCCTTGGTGCAGAACATTTCTTTCTCGGAAACCCCAAATTTTCTGACCACGTGGCTGTTAAAGAAATGAAACCCTCTGATTTTTGAGGTTCTCAGAACTGAGGACATTGCTTACAAGAAATTGTCTTACCTTCACACACAAACACACACACCAAAATCAGTCATAGAAGTTGCTGCCCCATGGGGTATGTGTATGTATGTAATGTGTATGTTCAGTGGCAGAAAATCTACTTTGTATGCAGAAGATCTCGGGTTTAATCCCCAGAATCTCAAGGTATTCAGGTATCTATCTATCTACCTATCTAATGTGGATTACAGTGGTACCTCGGAAATTGAACGGAATCCATTCCGGAAGTCTGTTCGACTTCCAAAATGTTTGGAAACCAAGGCGCAGCTTCTGATTGGCTGCAGGAAGCTCCTGCAGCCAATCAGAAGCCACAGAAGCCATGTTGGACGTTCGGTTTCCAAAGAACGTTCGCAAACTAGATTTCCAAAGAACATTCACTTCTAGATTTGTGATATTCGGGAGCCAAAATGTTCGACCAGCAAGGCGTTCGACTACCGAGGTATGAATGTATTTTTTATTTATTTGCAAAATTATGAGGTATATTTTACAATAATGAAATCTCTGTTCCCAAAGCATCTAATTTTAGTTGAGCAGAGCTGGGTCTCAAACACGAAGTTAGTTATGCTGGCTGTGTTTGTTCCAATACATGAATAAACAGAATTATTTATCTATATTTATTTTCATTGTTATTCATTCCCTGCCTTTTAATTTTTTTTTTTTTACACCTTGTAGCTAAAAATGGTGGGGACTTACCAATGGCTGAAAACAAGCACATCACAATAAGAATGAGGACACACCAAAGGACATCAACATTCATTTGTCTTTCGAGTTTGCTTCGCTTGTAACGCGGCCCGCTGTTATTGAGAAATGCTTTCGTTTCGTGTCCTGCCAAAAGGAAGTTGAATGCCATGATGGTGTATACACAATCATTTTGGGGGTGATCAAAAGGAACGAAGTTTAAAAGCACAAGGAAAAGGGTAGCAGCCGCCTCTTACCGGCATAGATGACTATTCCTGAGACTTCTTCTGTATTTCTAATCGTACATCCCCGCAACAAAAGGTTTTCTTTACTCAGCGCAACCTTTTTGCCACTTCTATGCACACTGCAAAAGCACAAGAGATATCAACTTATGTATACGTTTCATAACTGCGGCAGAGGACTTGTTTCATTCCTTACCAACCTATAGAAGGCAGGAAAATCAACTTTAGCATCTTTATAATCAATTTACAAACAATAACCGGGGATTTCCCATTTCATCTCTTGCCTGTTGTTCTTCAGTGGAATTTCACAAAGCTTTTCACATGGAAGTTTTGTCCCCCCTTCAGTAAAATTTAAAGTTTGAAAATGAAGAGTTACTGCTTTTTAACAACTTTCACCATAATTCCTACGGAAGAGTTTGCAATACAACTATATTTCTCTAGGAAGTCATTTATATATTGCCTTTTGGCCCTTTGGAAAGTTCCCAATGTTTACAACATTAAAACAGACAACTCAAATAAGTAAAATGAACTATAAAAAGAGCAATTAAAAGAAACCCATAAAACCAACCGACAAGCAGTTGTAAATTAAAGTAAATAAAATGTAGAAGAGATGCACCTTAACCATCTGCTTCAAAAGCATTAATGAAGAGGCTTATTATTCTTATTCTTATTATTCTAATTCTAATTATTCTAATTATTATTATTCTTATTTCTTACCAGCCCTTCACCATAAAGTCCATGGGCAGGTTGGAGCAATGTAAAAATACAATATTAAGATCAGTTAAAACAATGCACAATCAGAATAAGAGAGTGGGGCCAGCAAAGGACAAAAGCTATACAACGAAGCTGCCAAACGCATCTCAGTGGGGAGGAAATTCCACTGCTTAGAGGCCACTACAGAGAATGCCCTGACCTGAGCAACCACCTCTCAAATTTCTGAGGGTAGCAGAGCTCCCAAAGGGGTATTCTTTGCCAATTTTAACACCCAAGACAGTCCACGGGGAAAGAAAGGATCTCTCAGATATTTGAGAGGCAGTCCCACGGTCAGGTGCCTCAACTGAGAAGGCCCTGCATGAAAAAAGGGTCTTTTTCCTTCACAAAAATGAACAACGATCTCCAACTCAATCAAGTATTCCCATTTTATAGGCAAGGGGGACTGAGGCAAAGGAACAATTATCCTGATCCAGAGATAAAAATGGAGTGGCATTAAATGCACGGAGCTAAAAACAAAATTCTCCAATTAGATTCTGCTTTTTGGCTCTGACAAAGTTAATTGTCCATTGGGGGTGGGAAAAGAAGACATTTGGAATCAGGTCTTCCTATACCTTTCTCCAACAAGGTGATAATCAGTTGAATGCACTTTTGTTGTTGTTGTTGTTTAGTCGTTTAGTCGTGTCCGACTCTTCGTGGACCAGAGCACGCCAGGCACTCCTGTCCTCCACTGCCTCCCGCAGTTTGGTCAAACTCATGCTGGTAGCTTCGAAAACACTATCCAACCATCTCGTCCTCTGCCGTCCCCTTCTCCTTGTGCCCTCCATCTTTCCCAACATCAGGGTCTTTTCCAGGGAGTCTTCTCTTCTCATGAGGTGGCCAAAGTATTGGCGCCTCAGCTTCAGGATCTGTCCTTCCAGTGAGTACTCAGGGCTGATTTCCTTCAGAATGGATAGGTTTGGTCTTCTTACAGTCCATGGGACTCTCAAGAGTCTCCTCCAGCCGCATTATTCAAAAGCATCAATTATTCGGCGATCAGCCTTCTTTATGGTCCAGCTCTCACTTCCATACATCACTACTGGGAAAACCATAGCTTTAACTATACAGACCTTTGTTGGCAAGGTGATGTCTCTGCTTTTTAAGATGCTGTCTAGGTTTGTCATTGCTTTTCTCCCAAGAAGCAGGCGTCTTTTAATTTTGTGACTGCTGTCACCATCTGCAGTGATCATGGATCCCAAGAAAGTAAAGTCTCTCACTGCCTCCATTTCTTCCCCTTCTATTTGCCAGGAGGTGATGGGACCAGTGGCCATGATCTTAGTTTTTTTGATGTTGAGCTTCATACCATATTTTGTACTCTCCTCTTTCACCCTCATTAAGCACTTAGTGTGCAGCAATTTCAACAACTAGTACTGTGTGAGGGCCATGCCTAGGACTAAAAGGCACATTGGTGACTCTTACTGGAATGGAGAAAGTGATTTGAGTGTGTGGCTGAGAAGCTAACATTCACCCCAGTGCAGCACTCTTCTCACTGAATCGCAAGGAGTTGGGACGTGAAATAATACAGAAATGGACTGCAGTGCATCTTATTATTATTAATCATTGCCTAGATCATGAAGCATTTATATAGCCCTTCAGGGTGCTCAAAGTCCTAGGCTGCGCAATCTCGTTGTAATCCTTCCTGTAGACGTATAGGGTAAGTCAGCTATTGTGCACTTTAATGCTTTCTGCCTGGCAATACCTTCCCGATCACCATCTCTACTAGGCAAAATGATAAAAGGCACTCTGACACTAGGGAGACTAACTCAATACATCACAGAATGGGGTTTCATGAGTCGACTCGTGTTGAATGTAGCAGTTCATAAACCTGCCGGTTGCAAAGAACCCAAAGCCCTGTGCTTGTATTTATGGTTTTTCTTTATTTATGTAACATTCTAAGTATCTGTGGAGCTTTACAGAAATAACAACAGCTAAAAGGATAGGTTCCTGTCTCCAAGTAGCTCGCAACGGAAATTGCCAAGAGTGAGACAGAAAACAGAGTGGGAGGAGACACTCGTGTGGACCGACACGGACTTCCCCTTCCTAGCTCCATAGCACGGCATCTGCCGTGCTTTACGTGGGGCAACCTTTGAAGGAAATGACAAGTAATGCAGAATGCGGCTGCCAGACTGGGGACTGGGAGCGGCTGTCATAACACCGTTCTTAAAGGATCTACGTTGACTCCCAGTACGTTTCTGAGCACAGTTCAAAGTGTTGGTGCTTACCTTTAAAGCCCTAAACGGCATCGGCCCAGTATGCCTGAAGGAGCATCTCCACCCCTATCATTCAGCCTGGACACTAACGTCCAGCTCCGAGGGCCTTCTGGTGGTTCCCTCATTGTGAGAAGTGAGGTTACAGGGAACCAGACTGAGGGCCTTCTCGGTAGTGGCGCCCTCCCTGTGGAACGCCCTCCCATCAGACGTCAAGGAAATAAACAACTATCTGACTTTTAGAAGACATCTGAAGGCAGCCCTGTTTAGGGAAGTTTTTAATGTTTGCTATCTTACTGAGCCGTCTTCCCCTGAGGGTTCCCCTGGAGGGGTGTCCTCAGCTGGTCCCTCCTACCATTCCTCTGCATGCAGTCAGTCTATGAAAGACCCCACTGTCTGACTCAGTATAAGGCAGCTTCCTATGTCCCTAATAGTCTGCTATGGGTATTTGATATGACATAGTGATTACAGGGCACAAGAAAAGCCTTGAGATCATGGCAGGCATAGGAACCGCCTATGACTCAAAATGATGTTTATGGAAGTCTAAACATATCATTTCCTAAAATCTCACCATGGCTAATGCAACAGAAGATGTAGGCTGCTGGTTGTGACCCCTTTGTCCCGAATGCTTGACTGGCACTGTTGGCAGTTTGCCCCTATGCCTCTGCTTCTGAGTGCAGAGATGGCAGATATCACAGTACAACACACTGATGACACCTGCTATTTGCCAGGTAAGTTACACAAGCGAAAAGGAAAAAAGCAATAAAATGGGGGAACTGATCACAATCACTTTCAAACCATTCATTTGACTTTGCAATTGCCAGCTGCATTTTATTATTATTATTATTATTATTATTATTATTATTATTATTATTATTATTATTTTAAATAGAAGGGAACCTTACTGAGCAGTAGAGAAATTATCCATAAGAAAGGAAACATTTCTCCCATAATGAATTGATACCCTCTCTCAAGGAGGATACAATTCTGGGCTTGGGCTCTGGAAACGAGTGATTTAATCATTGAAAAGATACGGCAGGTGAGTTTGTGATGGGTGCCTTGATCATGTGGTGACAGGCCTACCAGGTTCAAAAGAAACACAGGTAGGTTGTTAAATAGCAAGTCGTGATGGAGGAGTGAGTAGTTATGATGCAGGCCAGAATTTGATGACATTGGGAAACGTAGTTGGGACACACTGGTAAAAAAATTCTAGGTTGTTAGGTGTGTTATTAAAATCCAAGCTCTTAAAGCCATCCGCATGCATGAGACAATGGAGTTTCTAGGAAGAAGGATTTGCTGGGCAATGGAAACATTTTGTAACAACACAAACCTGTACTAGACAGACAATGTCACTTGAATGCAGTGGAACCAGATTGCTAGGGTTTAATATCACAAATGCTGCAAACAGGAACATTCTGTTCAGTATGACTCAGGGTGAGGTATCAGTGTTTCAGGTCTAGAAAGCAGTAATGGTGGTAAACATGGCACAGTTCACACATCACAGTAAACCATAGCAAATGGTATCCCATGAATACATCTTTCTGGGCTGCTGTCTCCTCCCACTACTAAGGTAAGGTAAATGATCCCAGACGGTTAAGTCCGGTCAAAGGCGACTATGGGGTTGCAGTGCTCATCTTGCTTTCAGGCCGAGGGAGCCGGAATTTGTCCACAGACAGCTTTCCGGGTCATGTGGCCAGCATGACTTAACCGCTTCTGGAGCAACAGAATACCGTGATGGAAACCAGAGTTCACGGAAACGCTGTTTACCTTCCCACCACAGCGGTATCTATTTATCTACTTGCACTGGTGTGCTTTTGAACTGCTAGGTTGGTAGGAGCTGGGACAGAGCAACAGGAGTGCACTCCATCACGGGGATTCAAACCGCCGACCATCCGACTGGCAACCCCTGAGGCTCAGTGGTTTAGGCCACAGCCCCACCCGTGTCCCTTTCTCACTAGTGTATGGAGGGAACAAACCATGATCTGGTAAGCCAAGAACAAACCTTGGTTTCAGACTGTGGTTTGAGGGAAACAAATCAGGATCCCTGGTTCATATATGCTGCTAAGCCAGGGATCATGCTTTCTTTTTTCCCCAGGATGACTAGAGGGGAACAAAGTGGCTGTGATAAACTTCTGTGACCATATAATGCAGTTTGTATTTTATTGGTAAACTGTTATCTGTGGTTCACTGTGACATATGAACAAGGCCAGAAACAAATGACAGCAGTTTAAAAAAACTAAGTCACAGGGAGGAAAATGCACACAAACAGAAAATGTGGAGAGGAAACAGACATACCGTTGATGTTATCAGAAAGATAGAGGAAAAGCAAAAATCTGTGGGATAGTTATTTTGGAATATAGATTGTATAGAAATAATTGTAAAGGGCTGATTGGGGAAGATTTGCTTTTGTCTGCCGAAGAAGGAAATTAGGAAAACTGATGTAAGAGTCACTGTGGGTGGAAATACTGAGCCAAAATGTAGTTTAGTAGCAGGGTCATACTATCCTCCCTGACAAAAACTGACCATGGTCTTGAGATGGGAAAAAGGAATTGGGAAGAAGAAGAAAGTGTTATAATAACGGGTAACTTTTGTTTTTCTCACATTGTGTGGGTAAAGCTATGTTTAGGCAATGACAAAGAAACAAAACTTCTAAATACGATAAATGGCTACCTCTTGGAAATATTAATTGAGCTGAGCAAAGAAGAGACAACACTTGATTTAATCTTGAATGGAGACCAAGACTTTGTGTGGGACATTCTATGGGCATGGGATATATGTTTCCTGTCTTACTCCGTATTTCAATTATTCTTTTACTTATTTATTGTAAGCTGCCCAGAGAATTTTATAACGCCATAATTAAGTAACTAAAATGTTAAGTACTGATGGGAAAGTGACAAAATGCCACCGCATTCAATATGTCTTGCAAGCAGAAAGTTGCCCAGAGGGTCGAGGAGAATAAATTCCAAGAACGGAAACTTTTTATCAAAAATTGCTCCCCACAAGATCGTGCTTGAACTGACTCACAACATATCAAACATATTCAGAAAGAATGGCCATCACTTAGTGTTAGAACAACTGCTTCCCACACAAAAAGTCACAGGTTCAATCCCCAGTAACTCCTGGGAAAGATAAACCAACCTATTTAAATAAATACAAATAAACTCTGCTATCCACTTCAACAGCTCAAAACCAAGCAAGAAGCTGTCTCCTGTGGCAACTCTGGGAGCAGAGAGAATGCTAGACATGAGGGACCCTTGATTTTATCCAGCATGGCTGCTCTAATGTAAAGAATATCACAGAGGTCGGATCTTTGACACAGGATTGAAATAGTCTATGGAAAGATGGATGCTAAGCCTCACCCAAGAAATTAAACAGCTTTTCTCCATTCTCTCTGCTGATGTCAGATAATCAGATGAACAGGAGTTGCAATCCCCTCTTAACAGGTTTTCCATGTACA
Source organism: Podarcis erhardii (assembly GCF_964252035.2). NCBI lineage: Eukaryota > Metazoa > Chordata > Lepidosauria > Squamata > Lacertidae > Podarcis > Podarcis erhardii. Next base: position 75,733,064 of record NC_138508.1, on the reverse strand, counting down.
TTTTGTATTTTTTTTAAAAAAATCTTCCCAAAATGGTTTTGGCTTTGCTTCATAATTTAGCACCCTCACTGTAGCTCTTGTTTAATTCATCCAGCGGCCTCAGGTTCCGTTTCCACCAACTACTGAAACACTTTCAAGTTTTAAGCCTTCCCCAAATGCGACTCGTATCCTTTTGTGCTTTTTCCTGAGCCGCTGATGGGTACGAAGATGTAGCAAAAAACACAAGTCACGCCATCAGTCACATGTTCACTACCCCCGTCAAATTCATTTCCATCACAACCCTCGCCTCCCATAAACGATTCATAAGACTTGCGAACTTCACTATGCAAAGGTTTGACAGCGCAAGCCCATACATGTCTACTCAGAAGTTAAGTCCTATTAAGTTCGACGGGCCTTACTCCCAGGTAAGCGTTCAGAAGATTGCAGTCTAAACCTGCAGGGCAATCCTTAACCGTAGATGAAATTGCAAGGGTATACTCACATGAAGCCTCGAAACCTGCTTAAGTCATTATTCGGCTCCTCGCATTCAATTAGGCTAGTAAACTTCAACGGGTCAAATTCAGAGTCCTGGAGCAAAGGAAATAACAGAAGCAAGCCGTTAGCAAAAAGCTTAACATGCACAATTTGTTTTAGGGACGGTGCCATCTGCCCGCCCATTGGACCTTTGGTTTGATCCAGCATAGCTGCTCTTCATTATGATCCTCTGATATTTATACCGCTTTCCCATATTACCTATCACAATAAAGGCAAGCGACTTATCAATAAAATATCACATTGATTCTATAAACAACCTGTTTGGGATTAACCAGTAAAGATGGATGGGGTGACCTGTGGCTCTTTCTGATGTTGTTGAGACTCCAACTCCCATCAACCCCCAGCCATCATGGCCAATGGTCAAGGATGATGAGAGCTGTAGTCCACCAACATCCGGTGGGGAGAGGGGAGGAAAAGGTTGGCACACCTGCTGTAAAAGAAATTGATCTGTAAAGCACCACTTTTTACAGACAAGAAGGTACACAACTTCACCATTTATTTGCTCCTGTCCTTATAAGCGGTGATATGGCTGCATTATTTTTTTTAAGGATTCGCCATGGAAAGAGACAGGAGGAAGATGTTCCAGTTGTAGTTCCCCTTTGCCAGCTTTGACTGAGTAAGCAAGGAAGTAAAACCTGTGTGGCTACTTTGCACATTATACAGTAGAAGCACTAACGCGTACCCACAAGTACCCAATCCTGCTCGCTCCCTGCCGTAAAGCCACATTCAAAATAAAAACAACCGCCACCATTATTTCTGGTTTCTGAAAAATGTCCAGGCAGGCTGAAAATGTTTAAGATTATCGCTGGCAGGTTTCAAGTTCAAGCAAAAAGACAAAGTGCAATCTGGGAGAATATAAATCAATACGTTGTCAATTATGGGAATGTTAATACAAGCTTTTTGAAAATATAATCAGGGTTTCTTAATTGCTTCATGCTAGCTCAGATAAATTAATCCTGTACAGTAAATTAGGCACATACAGTAGGATGCTTCTTACCTAATTAACATTTAAAATTCTCCTTGATTCCTTAACTAATTAGGCTCAAGCTGGCTTTGGCACCGTCTGCATATCCTGAACACTTACCCGTTATTATAAGGTTTTATCATTGGACTTTCACAGCAGAGCAAATACCTCTTTTGTTTAAACATGGAGATTTAAATACTCCATTCTTTCGGCAGCAATCATGCTAATTAAGAGCGTTTCTGCACGATCAGGTTTCTTTCTGTGTGCTGGTGGGGCGGGCGGGCGGGCGGGCGGGCGGTTTGCCCACAGAAAATGTTCAGTTGTTTTCAACTTTGTTCCACACAGTTCTGATGGTTACTCTGAAGGTTGCACTTCTATTGAGAGTAAATTCCAAGAGGGCCAAAGCATAACATTTGGTACGTGGGGAAATGTGCTATTTCCCATAGATAAGGCATTATTTGGTCTTGCAAATGATGGTCTTGCAAAACAGCTGTCTTCTGACTCAGATTCCTTCGTATATTTGTTCACTCATGGTTCAATTCTGTTGTCTTCTGGTATTAATCAGTACATTATTATTTTTTTTGGTAAGTTTCTCATAGTTTTACATGTGATGGAGCACGATGAATATCACATGTTTTGTCTGCATAATTCTATGTATAAATAACAACACTGGTACTGTACACGGTACAAAACATATATTATTATGGTTGTATTACATTATCATCAATTTATTAATCACTTTCTAAGCAACCATCTCAAGGTTATTACACATAGTTTTATGCACTTCCAAGACTGAATGTGTATGTGTTTTTATATGCACAAACAGCCAAGAACTACACTGTTACATTTGGAGAACTGTGAAGGGCACTGAACTACAAAAATCAAGTTCGTAAACTTAAAGTGCAGATCTGGTTAATTTGGTGTCCCTTGTAATTGCTGTGTGGGTGCAGTTATGCAAGTATCATGGGTGTCTATTTGAGAGTATTTCTTGCATCAATTCCGATGGAGGGGAGGGATACAGCTTCTTCCTGAATTCCTGCATCATTTTCTGCATCTTACAAGTTACGGTTGGTTCATGTGCCTGTTTGAGTCCAAAGTTTTCTGAATGACTTGAAAAAGAGCAAGCTGTTGTCTTTTGAACTGCGCCTGGGTGGAATTTGCATGATGTCTTTGCACTTTTTGGCTAACAGCCTGAGCTCCTCAGAATCATAGAATTGTAGAGTTGGAAGGGAACTTCGAGGGTTATCTAGTCCAACCCCCACAGGAATCCTAACTAAAGTATTCATGACAGATGGTCATCTAGCTTCTGGTTAATAACCTCCTATGAAGGAGAGTCCACTACATCCCAACCGAGTCTGTTCCACTTTCAAACAGTTCTTATGGCCAGAAAGTTCTTCCTGCCTTTAAGTTGGAATCTCCTTTCTTGTAACTTGAATTGACTGGTTTGTGTCCTACCCTTTGGAGCAGCCGGAAGCAAGCTTACTTGGAGGAAGGGTGGAAATAAAAGTGATAGGTATGTGTATAGATATGCATCTGTATGTGTGTGTGCATGGCTATATAGATGTATAATTAGGTAAAGGACCATTAGGTCCAGTCGTGACTGACTCTGGGGTTGCGGCGCTCATCTTGCTTTACTGGCTGAGGGAGCCGGTGTACAGCTTCCGGGTCATGTGGCCAGCATGACTAAGCCGCTTCTGGTGAACCAAAGCAGTGCACGGAAACGCCGTTTACCTTCCCGCCGGAGTGGTACCTATTTATCTACTTGCACTTTGACGTGCTTTTGAACTGCTAGGTTGGCAGGAACAGGGACCGAGCAACGGGAGCTCACCCCGTCGTGGGGATTCGAACTGCCGACCTTCTGATCAGCAAGTTTAGGCTCTGTGGTTTAACCCACAGTGTCACCCGCGTCCCTTATGTATAATTAGGTGCTTATAATTCTCCCCCAATTTATTTGGAAACATTCCTATTAGCAACGCCCCCCCTTTTTTGCATGCAGTTAACGCAAGAACATTGACACGGCAAGGCTCCTTGCTGCAGTATGATGACAAACAAAGCAGAGCATCACTCTGATCAGTGTGAACTTGCATTTGTGCTTGCAAAGCAGCAAGCACTGGCTAATGTACTTGCTCACTCATTGATGAATAAGAACCCCCCTGTCAAAACAGTGTCAGCATTCTGTATCCGAATGGTAGGCAAAGAGCGCTTTCATTTCTCGAAGAAAGGTGGAAATCCAATTTCAGTCGTTTGGGAGGGAGCTCCCTTCTCCCTTTCCTGGACTCCCCCTGTAATTGGATTCTCTCACCCTCAGATGGCCTCGTGGATGCATTTTAACGTAATTTATAACAGATCGCAACCACGTAATCAACAGAACTGAAGGCCTTTCGTTCCCAGATGAGCTGATGTATGACAATTACGTGGCAAAGAGAGAGAGAGAACATTTTACAATGCCGATAAGTGAGCCCAATGTAATTGCTTTCCTTGGGCCTTGACAGTTTTCTTTTGCAAGGAAGACTTCGTCTCTAGATAGCACACTGATATAAATATATATGTATATAAGAGAGTTGCCCTTTGTTGGCATGTGTTCCTGGGAGAAAGGATGCACAGCAGCTCTGAAGCTCACAAGTGGCGTCAAACATAATATATCTATCCGGTGCCGGGATCAGTCTCTTGTTTGCTGAGTTCAGCATCCGCAATGAGCCTTCTGTTTGATTAGACTGGCCTTCGGAAGGAGGACTCTGCTCTCTCAGGGGTTTCCTCTTAAACATTTGTCAAAAGTATTAAGACATTACTTGCCCCCCCCCTTTTACAAAAAGTGCTGAACGAAAAGCTGAGATGAGATAAAGTAGTTGCTGCTAACTCAGGCACTTCCTCGCCCTCCACGGTAATAGAGATTAAAAAAACCTTCGCCCTTCCCTACAACTAAGATGAAGCAGGTACAAAGCTAACTTTTTCTCTTTTCACTAAGCAAATAGGATTATGTATAAATGTTAACTCAGTGGGACAGGGAATTCCTTTAAAAAGAGAGAGAGAGAGAGAATAATCCTCTGCCACACCTGTGAAAATAAATTCTCAAATACTCCATTCCAGATGTCCTGTGCATTCAGCATTCATTCTGATCGCTTGGTTGCACCAATGTCATCTTCCCAGTACATTTTCCCAACACTTTCTTTATCGCCAAAACTTAAAAATAATAAAAATTCTGATCTTAAGGGGGAGTGGTTTTGGTGCACAAGACCTTCAAGTCAAGTTTGAACGTGAAACCTAAATTTGGTGGTGTGTGACTGAATCCCACCTTACAGGCAGAGGGGGGGCACCCCCCAATTTTACAAGGAGGGGGTTGGGCCCCCTCAATATTGTGCAGCCTGTGGTGGGCTCCACTGGGCCTACCTGCAGCTACGACAGACCCCACCAGGCCTTCCTAAGGCTGCGACAGGCTCTGGCAGGCCTTCCCATGGCCCTGGCTGGCCTACCTGTGACCATAGTGGGCTCTGTTGGGACTCCTCCCATCACATGACATCACAGACGTGTTACGTGCATGACATTACACACACTGGGCCTTCCTAATGTTGGGTGGAACCCGGCCCGTTTGCCACCCTAAAATGGGGACAGTCTAGAAGTGCCCACAGCAGTTTGCAGAGCTGTGCAGCCAAGCAGCAAGACAGAATTATTTTCTCTTCAAGTAACAATGCATTGAATTTAGATTTCCTGGAGATACTTTGGAATCTCAATGGAAAGATTCCTATGGTGATAGTTACGCAGTGTGGCCAAATAGTTAAAGCTGCTATGATCTAGGTCAGGCATCCCCAAACCTGGCCCTTCAGATGTGTTGGGACTACAATTCCCATCATCCCTGCCCACTGGTCCTGTTAGCTAGGGATGATGGGAGTTGTAGTCCAAAAACAGCTGGATGTCCGAGTTTGGGGATGCCTGATCTAGGTGGGAATGTGGGTTTAGTAGGAAGAATGTCAGACTTGAACTATGATGGGGAACCAAGTTCAGATTCCTCCAAACCATACTTTTTTTCCTCTGGGTTTGGGCAAGTCACACCCATTGCCATCTAAAATGGGACTATTTAACAAATTACTTCACAAGTTTATTCCAGGGATGAGCGAGAGCTGCTGTAAAGTGTCAGACACATTCCAAATCGCTATAGGAAACACAGCTAGTTGGGGGAGAAGGAAGGAGGTTCAGATGTTTCTGACAAAATCTTGAGTGAAAAGAACATTTTACATTCTTTGCTAATTTGCTTTTGAGCTTTTGGCCTCTCTGTGTAACCATGAAATGATGTTCTTGAATCTACTAGCTCATTAGTTTTCATACAGTCGTAACAGGGGATGGAGCATAATTTTGATTCCGTACGTATCTAAATCTCTCAAATGTGCACATTCCAAAACATGAAAACCGAAACACAGCTATCCTTCAAAATTTGCACATATCCAAATGTTGCAATTCTACAATTAACGTTTACAAAAATGCTTATAAATGCAATATAAAAAATGGAATAAAAACACATAAAAATGAAGATGCCAGTGAAAATAATCTACAAACATGCATCATTTTATGGGAAACTGCTTGTAAAAATTGTACATTCATTCATGTTGTGTGTAAGCTGCTTTTCCACACACACATAAATGCTCAAAGCAGCTTACAACAAAGAAAACAAGGCATTTCAAAACCAAACAGTGCGAAAAGAATTTCCTAATAACACAGCAAAACAAAACAGCGAATATAATAACATACAAAAAGCAACATTTCAGATCTATAAATATAACACTTCCACATATAATGTTCAAATGTTCAACTGTCCCTTACATAGCATAGCCAGGACTAAATTCCTGGGTCCTGCTTTACTGCGCTTGGTTGGCAGGCCTGTTGAGTCACATGCCGCACTGCTTTTGCAGGATACAGATCCTTCTGTAACTCTGCAGGTGGCGAGATTCCTGAATGCGGTTATCTCACACACAGAAACCACCAAAAAACAACATCAACAACAAAAACTAATCGGACAGTTATGATGATAGTGCAGGACGGATCTCGTCTCCAGTTCTCCTTTTTCTGTGAACCGTCCCTTGGATCTTTCCGGGCCCCAAGCTGTTATTTGTCACTGCTCAATGACCCACCCTTGCATCGTGGTGTTCCCCTTCTGTTGTTAGATGTACAGTGGTGCCTCGCAAAACGAAATTAATCCGTTCCGTGAGGCCCTTCGTATAGCGGTTTTTTCGTCTTGGAAAGCAAGCCCATTGACAGCTTAGCGGATTAGCGCTATTAGCGGTTTAGCGGCTTTTAGCGGATCCGCTGATAAGCGGCTTATCAGCGGATCAGCTGATAAGCGGCTTAGCGGCTTAGGAAAAGGGGGGGGAAGGGGGAAAAACCCGCAGGAACTCACAAGACATTTCGTCTTGCGAAGCAAGCCCATAGGGAAATTCGTTTTGCGAAGCGCCTCCAAAACGGAAAACCCTTTCGTCTAGCGGGTTTTCTGTCTTGCGAGGCGTTCGTCTTGCGGGGCACCACTGTATTGGTTTTTATGTTTCTGTGCTTTTATGTTTGTACATATTTTATGGGCTAATAGCCGTAAATAAATTATTATTATTATTATAAATATAACAAGATTATGTAAACAACATCCAACAAAGTAACAAGGAAACTTTTCCTAGAAAAACCCCTCCCATGTCGCACACATTCCATTAGTTGCAACTGCATATGAAAATGTGTTTGTTAGGAAAAAATCTCACTATAATGCTTACAAATTTTCGTGCGGATTTCTTTTTAAAATCCAAATACTGCTGCAAAATGTGGGGAGCTGAATTTAAAACGGGGGAAATTGAGATACTATGAGAACTGAAATCGACAGATCTTTCCATCCCTAGGATTTGCAAAGTTGCCACACACACAGAATTGCATGAAGTTCACCAATCAAATCTTCAGCATTAGCATGAAAGTGGGACGGAGTGGACAGATTTTACATATGACTACCACTAACTTCAAATCTTCATTTACCCCCTTGTCAGTGTAAGCACCTTGTGCCTTCATTCTTAACAGGCAAGATGAAATAGACCAAGACTCTGTCTCTGCATTATCTTATACATGGAACCCCCTTCTGGGGGCTCCTGACCACTACAAGTCTCCACCCAACGTACTACAACTTCTTGTTGGTTAAATTGTTTATTCACGCTACCACGGCAGCCAGAATTCTGTATACACATAAATGGGAAAAAAAGAAGTTCCAACAAAAGAGGAATGGACTTTGAAATTATTGGACTACGTGCAAGTGACGGCGAAAACAAGAGACCAAAAAGGAAGAAATGTTTGTGGAAGACTGGAGACCCTTTTCGGATTATCGGAGAAAAGATTACAGTTGAATTAAATCACAAGGAGGACTTGAAATATAAGCAAAGGAATAAGAACGGTAAAGGAATGTAATGTAGGATATATCATGGGTAGGCAAACTAAGGCCCGGGGGCCGGATGCGGCCCAATCATCTTCTCAATCCGGCCTGTGGACGGTCCAGGAATCAGTGTGTTTTTACATGAGAAGAATGTGTCCTTTTATTTAAAATGCATCTCTGGGTTATTTGTGGGACATAGGAATTCGTTCATTCCCTCCCCCCCCAAAAAATATAGTCTGCCCCACCCCCCCAAGGTCTGAAGGACAGTGGACCAGCCCCCTGCTGAAAAAGTTTGCTGACCCCTGTATAATGTCATAGGAAAAAAATACTGCATTTATGGCAGTAGGTGAACGATTTGAACAGAAACATCATGGAATAAGGATGGGAAGTCAAAATGTTAAGGGAATATTGTACTGAAATGGAAAGGAATTTTTGAAATTGTTTGAAAATCAATTAAAAAACATGGGGGGGGGGGAGGAAAGAAAACCGCTTGGCTTTGCCTTGCTTGCCAGTCACACTCCACCCCAATTAGTACTACAGTACAGTAGCACCTTGGTTTTCGAACAGCTTAGTTCTCGAATGTTTTGGCTCCCGAACGCTGGAAACTCGGAAGTGAGTGTTCCGGTTTGCGGACTCTTTTTGGAAGCTGAATGTCCAACAGGGCTTCCGTGGCTTCTGTTTGACTGCAGGAGTTTCCTGCAGTCAATCAGAAGCCGAACTTTGGTTTCCGAACGTTTTGGAAGTCAAACGGACTTCCAGAATGGATTCCGTTTTACTCCCAAGGTACGACTGTATTTACAGCAGCCTGCCGAATCCTTAGGGCAGCAAGTCATACAGAAAGTTGTGCATAAGTCCTGCATTCTCTTTTTTGCAGCGTGCCCTATAGATGTTGGGTTGCAACTCCCATTTGCCCTCTGCTCTTGGCCATGCAAGCTGGGAGGGAGGGCACCCTGTTGGCCACCCTTGCACTAAACATTATCCAGCTCCTCTTGCATTCAAGTCGCAGCAAAGGTTTCCAGCTCTCTCTGCCTAAGCCCGCGAAAGATGGACCCATGTGTTTTCAGTATTACAGGGCAGCTGGCCTGGCCGCCACACCCTCAGTAATTGCTTATGGAATGTTTTATGCGAGCTGGAAATATTTTGTCAGCCACGCCAGGAAGAGCGGCAGGGCTGATCTATTCCCTGCTTGCTCCAGTCAGGTTTCATAAGAATGATTTATAGTGTTTTGAAAACTTTAACCTATACCGGTGGAAAATATTTACATCCCTAGTTCTCTGCAGTATATAAAAATAAAGATATCACAATATTTTCTTAAATACACATACACACACCCAACTGACTGTGGCAATGCTGTGCAGCTGAAACCCCACTGATTTCACTGGGATTTAAAGAGCTGACAGTGTTCAAGAACGTGTGGCCTCTCTCTGAAGGCTGCTGGAGAGCCTGCCGGTGACCCAAAGCAGAGTTTTTCAAGCTAGTGGCAAGCTCTAAGTGTATATTTGGACAAATTTGATTTAGGAGAGGCTTCTGTGGGGAAAATATGTTTGAATTTGTGCCAGTTCTGTCTCTCCACAGCTGGCTAATGGGAGCAAAATGTGTACATTGTTCTAGCTCCTTCAGACTGCTGCTCCCTTGATTCTATAAACTCATTCTCAGAGCCCCCTACCCTACCCTACCCTACCCTACCCTATAAAAAGCATTATTTGGAACAGTTATTTGCATGACCCGCAATGTAAGATACAGTGGTACCTCAGGTTAAGTACTTAATTTGTTCCAGAGGTCCGTACTTAACCTGAAACTGTTCTTAACCTGAAGCACCACTTTAGCTAATGGGGCCTCCTGCTGCTGCCGTGCCACCAGAGCACGATTTCTGTTCTCATCCTGAAGCAAAGTTCTTAACCTGAAGCACTATTTCGGGGTTAGCAGAGTCTGTAACCTGAAGTGTATGTAACCTGAAGTATATGTAACCCGGGGTACCACTGTAATAGCAGGACAGAATTCAGAACAGTAGCAATTAAGTGCCTATTTCCTTAAGCTAAAACGGTTTGTTAATTCATTCAACTTGACCCAGTGATGCAAAATTGAGGGGGGCTGCATGCCACCAGACCCCTCTGCCTGCGGAGTCCCTAGGTGCTACCCGCCACTGCCAGGTGCGCAATCATGCTCATGTTTTGGCTCCACACAAACCTTATCACCTTTGCTTCAACACGGACATCAAAACTGCGGACATCTAGCCGCCTAACAGCTCTAGCTTCAGAATAAGGTTGCATAGAAGCCTAGGCCTAGGCAGCTGCTTGTGCTTGGGTTCTTCCTTGCAGACAACCACCATGACCCACGGGCACTTGAAGATGGGGCCAGGAGCACAGCCCCGCTCCCTAGTATATCCCTTCATTGTGAGTAATATGTGAAGGGTCTCGAACAAAGCAACATTCTGATCTCACCGAAGCCCCTCCACTCAGGCAAAAGTCACACTGAACACTATTGTATTTTGGTTCCGCTCATATAACTGCTTCACAGACTACCTTGTCCAAATTAGTGTCTTTGAACTTGTTCTACTCTATAAATATCCCGTCTGCATTCTTCAAATTTCTGCTATTCATTAGAATTTGTTCTCATGTTCCCTGAACATTCAACTGCTCATTTCACTTATTTCCACAGCCTAACGTCAGTGCTTAAGACTTTCCCTTCGCAGGGAGAACACCCCGTGGGCTGTAACTGTCTGAGTCAGACCTGAGTGTGTCTCTGAAGATGAACTAGTCAGTGCAGTTCCTGAAAAGGAATAATTTCCACACATATAATATTGAGCAGATTATAATAAAACCAATTGTTTAATTAAGGAACGCTCGTCTCTTGAAGATCATGGTTCTAGCAGCCTAGTAATGAGCTTCTTCTAAGAACATACTCCTTTTATTAAATTTCTAAATTCAAAGCGGTTTGGTGAAATGGCTAGGGTAGGCACAGGGAACCTGTGGTCTTCCAGATGTTGTTGGAATCTTAACACATCTGGAGGGCCACAGGTCTTTTGCAACTGGGTTAGAGTGATGAACTAGGAAGCCTGAATTTTGATCGCCACCCACTAGGTCAGTGTTTCCCAAACTTAGGTCTCCAGCTGTGTTGAAACTACAATTTCCATCACTCTCCTGACCATTGGTCTGCTAGCTAGGGATGATGGGAGTTGTAGTCCAAAAACAGCTGGAAACCCAAGTTTAAGAAACGCTGCACCATAGGCGCCAACTCCTAGGGGCCGAGGGGTCTTTGGGACCCCCCAATAAAATATTTGAGGGGACCACCCCCCCACCAAGTTGATGGGCATTGCCATTCAAATGGTGTGCATGCATTGCGTCATGTGATCAATTATGCAAGGTGGGGCTAATCTGCCCCCCATTATTTTATTCAAGTTGGCACCCCTGTACTGCACTTAGCAGTCACTATCTCTTAGCCTAACCTACCTCACAGGGTTGTTGTGAGATTAAAACGAGGACGGAGAGAAACACCTACATTATCTCAAGCTTCTTGAAGGAAAAATGGGGTACGAATGGGGTAATTAAATAAGTAAAATATAGAAACAAGCTTTAGTAAGTTTAGTTATTCATCTCTGTCCTCTTTACCTCCCTCATTTCTCTCATATATATATATATATATATATATATATATATATATATATGCCTGTGTTTATTTGAATGAAAACTGGCTGCAGGTGCAGTGGTGCAGTTCAGTGCTTCCACAGAACAAGGTTCTTAAAGAGCATCTCTCTTGCCCGTGTCTCTTCAGAGAACCACTTTGGATCCAAGCACAAGAATTCCCAATGCTTTCTCTCTCAGTTTTGGAACCCTCTAGTAACAGTCTGCAAATGGCTATACTTGCAGGCTACTTCACAGTTTGAGGTCCCCCTTCCCCGCACCTCGACACATGCTACATTGTTAGGAAAGCTGATTTCCCCACAACGGTGCTTTCAAACAAATGCTCCCTCCCATATTAATATTTTGCTGGAAGCTGCCCAGAGTGGCTAGGGAAACCCAGCCAGATGGGAGGGGAATGAATGAATAATAATAATAATAATAATAATAATAATAATAATAAGTTGGGTGTAGGTGATGCAGGTACAGTAATATGCCAACTGTATTTGCAAACGGGCCCTAAATCCTGGGGCTACAGTAGTACCTCGGGTTAAGTACTTAATTTGTTCTGGAGGACCGTTCTTAACCTGAAACTGTTCTTAACCTGAAGCACCACTTTAGCTAATGGGGCCTCCCACTGCTGCTGCGCCGCCGGAGCACGATTTCTGTTCTCATCCTAAAGCAAAGTTCTTAACCTGAAGCACTATTTCTGGGTTAGCGGAGTCTGTCACCTGAAGCGTCTGTAAGCTGAAGCGTATGTAACCCGAGGTCCCACTGTATTTTATTAGGTTTTTTTTTTTTCTTGTGGGTGTCTCCTCATATTCTTAATTTATTTAATTTTTTTTAAAGTTTTAAAACAGAGCTGATTTTGTTCATGCTAAATTAAACCATTTCTAAACATTTCCTCACATAACTAACTTGAAATAAAGGCTACTTGTTAACTATGGTTCTTTTTGTTATGTTTTTTTCGAACTTTGGCTCCTTCCCCACCTCTCATCCCCACCAAAAATATTCTTGGCGAGGTAAGGAAAGAGAGCTGTAAACTCAGCTCCCCAGCAACAGCACTTCAAAAATTGACTGGACTCCAGAACATCAGATCCTTAAACTGCAATTATGCACATAATATCTCTCTCTCCTCCCCTCCCCAATTTCCTTGAGTGGTCTCTTATTTGCAAACCTACCAGGCAGGCGAAGTTGTACACAATATTTATATATTCAAATGGAATTTTCTGAGAGGTTGGAGAACTGGCAGTACAGTTTATGAAATTAAAATTGTGCCTGGCATCAGTGACTACTTTCATTGGTTGAGTATCAACAAGGGACATGTAATTACAGGCAGCAAACTTCGCTAGGAAAAAGATTAGATCTGTTTCTGACGGAGAAACTATATTTATTAGCATCCCAGCAGCGCACTGTAACAATCGCATCCGCAGGATTCCACAAATGAATCGATAAAATCAAGGCAGGCCAGAAACAAGCATGGATTCGCATTACTGAAGGAAAACTGTTTTTCCTCACGCCACTGTAGTTTTCCTCTCTGTGAGGAACTATTATGGCTTCTCTGTACTCACTCTGCTTCATTAAAACACAACATTTGCTTCACAACAAACAAAGCCATCCGACCTGACTGGTTTTTAAACTGGGTTGATTATTGGCCCATCATCTTGATTTGGTTTTTGTGAATGATGATTATGATTGGCTGTATGCTGGGTTTCACAGTGTGACCAGACTGTGGCTTACCGTTCAGCAGGGTACATGACAAAAGCATTCACACACAAGCAGGGTTATAATCGGTGCTTTTTCCCTAGAAAAACAGGTGCCGATGCTCACCATGAAGTTGTTACAATCAGTGCCACTTTTTTTCAACAACAGAAAGAGTTGCCGGTACTGTGTACCCTTGATTACCCTCTGAAAAAAAGCACTGGTTATGATGTTTTTAATTTGATGGGTCGGATCCAGACATCATCTTCCGTTGACAGGCCCCTTCCATTTGCAGATGGCTTAGGATCCAGGGGAGGGATCCCATTGTGGAAGGGGGAATGTGACTTTTGCCAATTTCCCCCTCCTGCTGCAGGTAAAGAATAAAGGTAGAGGATGCCTGGACGGTTATGGTAAGCGCTTATCTCGCTTCAGGCCAAGGGAGCTGGCGTTTGTCCACAGACAGCTTTCCGGGTCATGACTAAACCGCTTCTGGCGCAATGGGACACAGTGACGGAAACCAGCGTGCACAGAAACACCGTTTATCTTCCCGCCACAGTGGTACCTATTTATCTACTTGCACTGGCGAGCTTTCGAACTGCTAGGTTGGCAGGAGCCACGACAGAGCAACAGGAGCTCACTCCATCATGGGGATTCGAACCACCAACCTTCTGATCAGCAAGCCCAAGAGGCTCAGTGGTTTGGACCACAGCGTCACCCACAGTTCTACCTCCGACACCTCATAATACTCAACAGTGTGGGGAGATGCTCCTACTAGCAGGACTGAAGTCTGGATCCAACCCATAAAACACATTTTGAATGTTCAAAACACTGAACTTGAATAATCTCAGTAATCCTAACAACAGTCCTTTAACTCAAGTCAATATTACAATTTTTTAATATTACAAACAGGAGACACAAGGAGAAAGGGCTGCTTGCCTAATTCGTGCCACCAAAGAGATTTGAACCAAAGGCTTAGCTTTTAGGTTTCCCTCCCCATTGTATCTTCATTTTAATTTTTCTATTTGTGCATGCATTTATATTGGTTATACTTACTACTTTTGTTGTACTTTATATCTATATATACTCAAAGAAGGCCTATTAACATTTTTATTATGTGTTTTAACACCCTTCATCATAAGATCTCAGGGTGGTTCACAGAATAAAACACAGTATAGAAACAAATAAGTAATTAAAACAAAACAGCAAAACAATGACAACACACCCGCATCCCACAGACACATTTAAAAGGCTGCAGAATATTAATCAGCCAAAGGCCTAACCCAGGCATGTTCATTAATGTCAGTGGGTCTTTTAAGTAAAACTTTGTTGAATACCGCTCATTCTACCCAAGACTCAGCTTTTCTATACATGTTATGACACTGGCAATTTGCAGGAAGGTTTCACACTCTCTGCTGGATCTCTCTCTCTCTCTTTTTAAATGCATTTATTCATTGCGTTTAGACTATGTAAGCTTGCAGAACAATAAATATCTATTTAGAAGATAGACCATAATCTCCGGCTGCCAGTAAAGGCGCTGCTGATTAGGTGATGTACTTCTTCAGATTTTGGGCTTAGTAAATCCTTAAGCTCCACACACTTGTGTGTGTATGCGCATGTGTGAAATTGGTTTGGTGTATGAAAAATCCTCAGCCAGAGGGAGGCCAATTCTGAAAAAGACAAAACTAGCAATAAGGGTGACGTTGAAACTTGGTAGAACGACAGTGTTGAGGCAGCCCAACTACTTACTGCCAGTATGGACCCTGGTTGTTGTTTAGTCGTTTAGTCGTGTCCGACTCTTTGTGACCCCATGGACCAGAGCACGCCAGGCACTCCTGTCTTCCACTGCCTCCCGCAGTTTGGTCAAACTCATGCTGGTAGCTTTGAGAACACCATCCAACCATCTCGTCCTCTGTTGTCCCTTTCTCCTTGTGCCCTCCATCTTTCCCAACATCAGGGTCTTTTCCAGGGAGTCTTCTCTTCTCATGAGGTGGCCAAAATATTGGAGCCTCAGCTTCACGATTTGTCCTTCCAGTGAGCACTCAGGGCTGATTTCCTTAAGAATGGATAGGTTTGATCTTCTTGCAGTCCATGGGACTCTCAAGAGTCTCCTCCAGCACCATAATTCAAAAGCATCAATTCTTCGGCGATCAGCCTTCTTTATGGTCCAGCTCTCACTTCCATACATCACTAGTGGGAAAACCATAGCTTTAACTATATGGACCTTTGTTGGCAAGGCAATGTCTCTGCTTTTTAAGATGCTGTCTAGGTTTGCCATCGCCTTTCTCCCAAGGAGCAGGCGTCTTTTAATTTCATGACTGCTGTCACCATCTGAGGTGATCATGGAGCCCAAGAAAGTAAAATCTCTCACTGCCTCCATTTCTTCCTCTTCTATTATATGAAATAGAGCTGGGCAATGTATCAATGCCTTGTCCAAAACCGGTTTCAAGTCCACATCATAATAACGGTTTCAGAATATATGACCTGGAAATATGTAATGAACAGTGTTCACAACTCCAGGGGTCAGTGGAGTTGTCTGTCTGCTGCCTTCCAAGTGGCAGGAAGGTGAGGAGAGAGAGATGCTCCCTGTGGCTGGCTGCGTTCTTACGAATCAATCCGACTGCATTTATGTAATTCTAGTTACAAGTGAAAGTTTTAATATTTATAACTGCTTGGCCAAATACATAAATATATATTGCATTCCCTGCTCAGACCTGTATCTCCAGTGACTCTCGGAAGTGCTTATTAACCTGATTGAAGGGTCATCTCTCTCTTGAAAACATTAGAGACAAAGGCTAACGGTTTAATAGTTTTCTAAGCACTTGAGCTGGTGCCCTTCGAGTGTAATGCATGCAGCAGCCCTGTGACAAACTCTTTGATATCTTAAATGGGGGGTTCTTCTAAAAACCACGCTGCCCCTTGACTTGTGATAGGCCATGTGACCAAACATGACTGCTATAGGACGCAGCATAATAGATTCTTTTGTTTCCTCATGAAACAACATTCCTAGGTCTGTGATGTTCGCCAAAGCAAGTTGCGGCCACGTAAGCAGCGTAACGGCCCTTTCCCGATATTCAGCTGCTGATCTAATGTGCTCCCGTGGAAACCTTCTGACCTCTTGTTAAGAAAAAGAGGAGACTGAGAGGAGATATGATAGCCATCTTCAAGGGGCTGTCATGTGGAAGAGGGAATAAGCTTGTTTTCTCCTGCTCTGGAGCACTGTTAAAAACAGATATGCAGAAGCTAGGAGCTAAATGAAACCTTTATCCTAGGTTATGGGCGCAACAACAGAATGTCTACGCACTTTTTTTAAAAAAAAATAACAAGAATTCAAAGCTGAAAATGAATGAACTGCATCTAAAATATTATGTTCATTTTTCACATGCTCTAGTCCTTCTCTTGCCCACCCTCCTAACAGTCTTAAGAGGGTCTCTTCTCCAGTCTTCAGAGAGTAGCTGGAAGTGGGGGGGCAGAAAAATCTCCTCCTTCCACTCTTCAGTTTTAATTTGAAATCTTAGGCGCCGTACTGCGCCCAGAGCTCAGAGACTGCTCACGCTGATGAAATTCCCTGTCGCAAAATGCGCCTAGAACAATGGGAGTTTCGAACGCTAGTCTAGAGCGTAAGACTACGACTAATAGCTTCAAGATACAAGAAAGGAAATTCCGACAAAACATACAGAAAAATGTTCTGACAGTAAAAGCTGATCAACAGTGGAACAGTCTGCCACAAGAGGTGGTGGACAACTCCTTCCTTGGAGGTTTTCAAGCAGAGGTTGGATGGCCATCTGTCATGGATGCTTTAGCGGAGATTCCTGCATTGCAGGGGGTTGGGCTAGATGACCCTTGGGTCCCTTCCAACTCTACAATTCTTTGAATCTGCAATTCTGTTTTCTTTGAGCTGTGGTCCTGATCCGCAAAAAAGAGAGCTGAACACGGCCACAGATATGCAGCGTCTGCATGCCTCCACGTAGCTCGATGGT
Organism: Podarcis erhardii; assembly: GCF_964252035.2. Lineage (NCBI taxonomy): Eukaryota > Metazoa > Chordata > Lepidosauria > Squamata > Lacertidae > Podarcis > Podarcis erhardii. The sequence goes on along the minus strand of NC_138508.1, from coordinate 75,715,886 downwards.
GGGATTTCATAATCCATCTTCCAGGAGACCTCAGAGCCCCACAATCCGTACAAAGTGAATATTTTATCAACCAAAACAAACAGAAACCCTAGAGGCTTTGTCACAAGAAATGGGCATAAATCCATGAAAGCAAGGTGGAGTCGCTTTTAATGCTTGGACGAGACTCTCAGGCGTTGTTTATAGGGACTGTCAAGATTTCTCAAAGCCTTAAGCCCAGGTTAATGCCATGGGTGTGTGTGTTTGTGCATGCTGCCTTGGCAGCACATGAGGACAACCTATGCACGCTAGCTTAGAAGTCCCATGCCACTCAATGAGACTTACTTCTGAATAGACATGAATAGTATTGCCTGCAGAGCCAGTGTGGTGTAGTGGTTAAGAGAGGTGGACTCGTAATCTGGTGAACCGGGTTCGCTTCCCCGCTCCTCCACATGCAGCTGCTGGGTGGCCTTGGGCTAGTCACACTTCTCTGAAGTCTCTCAGCCTCACTCACCTCACAGAGTGTTTGTTGTGGGGGAGGAAGAGAAAAGGAGATTGTTAGCTGCTTTGAGACTCCTTAGGGTAGTGATAAAGTGGGATATCAAATCCAAACTCTTCTTCTTCTTCTGCATATTAGGATGGTCTAAATCCAGGATGGGAAATCTCTGGCTCTTTAATGGGCTGAGTGCTGTTGCGCTCAGGTCTTGCTTTCCGGCTTCTTGTGAGTATCTGGCTAGCTACTATGGCAGGCATAGGCAAACTCCAGCCCTCCAGGTGTTTGGGACTACAATTCCCATCATCCCTGACCACTGGTCCTGTTAGCTAGGGATGATGGGAATTGTAGTCCCAAACATCTGGAGGGCCGGAGTTTGCCTATGCCTGTACTGTGAGAACAGAGGGCTGGACCAAGTGGGTCATTGGCATGATCCAGCAAGCTCTTACGTTTGGGGCTGATGGGAGTTAGAACATCAAGCTTGCTGGAACAAGTAGTTCTTGCTCTGTAACACTGGCAAGAACGAGAGAAGGCAAGAACGAAAGAATCGCCTGCTAGATGGGGCCAATGGCCTATCCAGTCCAACTTCCTGTGAAAACAGGAAGGCAGGATACAAGCACAAGAACACACTTTCCCCTCCTGTGGTTTCCAGCAACTGACAAGCACCATTTATTTTAAGGCACTGAATGAAATTAAACATTCTTTTCATTAAAAAACGTTTCTACACCACTTAATACAGCGGTACCTCAGGTTAAGTACTTAATTCGTTCTGGAGGTCCATTCTTAACCTGAAACTGTTCTTAACCTGAAGCACCACTTTAGCTAATGGGGCCTCCCACTGCCGCCGCGCCACCGGAGCATGATTTCTGTTCTCATCCTGAAGCAAAGTTCTTAACCCGAGGTACTATTTCTGGGTTAGCGGAGTCTGTAACCTGAAGCGTATGTAACCTGAAGCGTATGTAACCCGAGGTACCACTGTATGTCAAAAATCTCCAAGCAGCGCACAGTTTAAAAAGAACAGCAATATAACATTTTTTTTTAAAAAAAACCACTACCAAAAACCAGTTAAAGAGCAATATAAAATATATGTAAACTTACCAGCTCTAAAAATCCTCTTACAACTTGTCTCTGCTTCAAGTTGGTCTCCCCATCCAGATTAGCGGTTTCAATGTGGCACAGACCGTCGGGGTCACTCGAAGAAAGCAGCAAGATATCAGCAGGGATGATTTCATTACAACGCAGCTGGATGAAATCTCCGACTTTCACTTCTTTCCAGTATCTGGTGGTGTATTTCCTTTCAATCCTGGCCAAGAAATGTTTACAAGAAATGCATTGAAATGTTTTCTAAGTACAGCCTAGCTGGCAAAAGCTCCTGAGAGACTACAACTTGTTACATGGGCAGACTTCCATCTGTGTTGCATTGTGCTTGTGGCAGTGAAGCCTCTCACACCAATTGGTTCACAGACACACCAATACCCAAGGAACGAAGCACATCGGAAATGTTCGAAGTCCAACTTCTGTGAGGAGGGTTGCTTGTCAGTTTGGAATTAAAACTGTTATGTCTGCTACAGAAGGTAACAGAATAAGTGATGCGTATTGAAAACTTTTGTTACATTTTTTTAAAAAATGAGAATTTATATTAATAAAATATTTTTTTAAAAAAAAATCACACAGGCACTATGGAAATAAGAAATGGGAGAAATGTAGCTACAGAGCTAGAATGATGGGACAGGACCCAGAGAGAAAAAACCTAAAGCACAGAATGCCCACAGCCAGGGTAGCAGCATGAAAGGTGGAACAAAGCAGGGAAAAGAGACTATGTAAGGAACACATTTGAAAAATGTAAACGTGGGAACCCAAGCCGCATACAGACACCAGCTCTAGACCTTGGGAGGCCTCCTGTGCTTTTGGAGAGTTGCACAGAAGCAAGAACTCTGCCAGTTGAGGCATCCAGCAATTCGAAAGCACGTCAAAGTGCAAGTAGATAAATAGGTACCGCTCCAGCAGGAAGGTAAACGGCGTTTCCATGCGCTGCTCTGGTTCGCCGGTGTTGGTCCAACCTGCGATCTGTCACTTGGGTAAGTCCAAGTCTATCCATTAGCCAGTTGCACACACCCCACGCCCCTTGAGGGTGTGCTATACTTTGTTTAGACTGCATTCACCCCGAAAGCTCCAGAACTAAAATCCAGCTCCTTCTGTACTCTGAGACAGGTGTACCAAACATGGGCTGAAGACAAATCAGGAAGCGTTGGCAGGAAGCATATGCCAGTAGGTTTGTACCAGCTGTCTCGTTTCTGAAACGTCTGTAAGCTGAATTGTACTGGGTCAGTTCAACTACAGAGACCTCAGAAAAGCAAAGAAATATACAGCATGGGGAATACACAGCACAATGCGACCGTGCTGTTGCAAGTCCAAATATTACATGCCAGCAGTGCAGCGGGTTTCAGGAGTGAGAAACCAGTTCCCTGACTCTCCCATCTATAGTTTTATGAACTTAAAGAAAAAAGAAAAAGCTATCCATAATTTACGTGGCCACTACGCTGACTTACAACACAGCTGACACTCAGGAAGAGTCTTGGAAACCTACTGATAAAGTAGTTAAGTTGGAGGTGTAGAGTTGAGACTTTATGTCCCAGTACAAAAAAATATCTAAGGCAAAGCACCACGACAGGCACAGCATGAAGAGGAAGAGGCATGTTTCCTGAACTGATTTATATGCATATATTTCAGCGAAAGCACACAGGAGAGAAAGATTAATAGAGGAGATGTGAGGAACCAAGGAATGTATTTCAGCCTAGCGCTTTGGCATGTTTCTAAATAAGAAGCAGCTGCCAAACACACATTCCAGTTCTGAGCATATCCTGTGGTTCTGTAGAGGTGTAGAAAAGGCATGGAATGTAAGTACTAGGCACAGCATTCAGGTTCCTGAGAAGCTCAGCATTTTCAAATAGCACAATTCTAGCCCGTATGGCTGCAGAGACAGACTTGAAAGAATCTAAACAATGCCTAGCTAATCCCAGCAACTGGAGGACTCCAGATGGTCGTGGGGTGGAGTTTTAGTGCTCCACAGAGATACTTAGCAAAAGTCCCTGCTCCAACACTATTTGCATAATAACTGAGCATTTGCTGGTACAGAATTGATTTACGTGGGAGCAGAATTTTGAATTGTTTTCTTTTAAGCACAAAAAAGACACATATAGAAAGGAAGGCATTAATGCAAGGCACTAATGGGGAACCTGTGCACCTCCTAGGATGATACCTGGTTTTCAACACTGTGAGATACCACCAGCTAAACACTGTGATACCAATATATCACAATGTCTAGATGGAGCTACCTTGAGGCACTGATTGGTTTCACGGTTTTCCCTGCATTGCAATTTTTGCCAGTGCCTACTCTTTCGATTCACTGCCCCTTGTATGAGGAGTTGGCAGAATTAACAGGAACTATAAAAATCAAGAAAAGCATTGGTTGGCTTCACGGTTTTTCCCACATTGTGATTTTTGCATTGCACAACCACACACCATGATTTGTGATATATTGCCAGGTGAAAAATTACGAAAGCAACATCACGATAGGGACTTCAAACCAGTTTCGGACAATACATGGCCCAGCCCTAGTGCCTTCCAGAGGTTGTTGGCTTCCAGTTCCCATCAACCCTGGTCAGGGATGATGCTAGTCACAATTTTCAAGCCCTGTTGTAGAAGCTAGCCCTATTGTAGCTTCAAATATCTAACAAAGGAAGCTAAGAAAGGCTGAAAGACCTCCCTTAACTTTTGCTCCTCCAAGACCTAAGAGAGAGAGAGAGCAGCCCAAAGCAAACAATAGCAGAGGACAGTGAGTCCCAGATTCCGCCCCCCCCCATCTTTCCACCATTGTTGAGAACAGCCACAACTCAGTCAACAGAGGTGAATCTCTCTAGTATCAAATTACTGTTCCCCATCTGAGTTATGATAGAGTCTAGTTGTGGAGGCACAACTCCTGGCCTGCGGCATGGTCCAGGACAGATAAGGATCAGGGAAATTCAGAGCGACATGGCAATAAAAACAACAACATACATTTCCACCCAAATAACAAGCAAAGTGATGTGGTAACATCCTTAGGAAATACCTAAGAGAGTAGGATTTTCCTAAAAAGATATAAAAAAGTTCCAGTATAAAATAGCTCCCAATTCCTCTGGTTATGAATCATTATTCCTTATAAGGACAAAATGTGAATAACTCTGTGGACGCGAAACATAGTCGAGGTAGCCAAAAATATACCGTTACAATGTGCTGCAGCATAAATCACAAAGCCAGAGTCACTGTGGGCATTCTGCTAAAAATGCAGACACAGATCTAGTATGGGAAAATGATATTCTTAGGTCTTTTATGTTCTCGCCACATCTGCTCTGCAATCCATTCACTGCCTCCGTGCAGCTTTTGCACATTCTGTGCTTTTTTTAAAAAAAATAAAAAGAGTGTTAAAAGCACCGCCACATGCCACTTCCTTTCTCCCAACTTTGCCTACCCAGGTTACACCTGGGTTAAAACAAGGAGTACAATTTGCCCTTGGGAACTGTAAGACTACATTTGCCTGTAGAGGAGTTTGACAGCTCCACTTATTGGCCAACCTGGCAACCTTGCTGTACCTTCTTCTTCTTCTTTGGCGATCACTTGTAGCTGAGTAAGACTGTCTTCCATAAACACGGTTTAAACAATGAGTCCGTAAGTGACTGTGGAGGCCAATTCTGGATCCACACATCCTTCCACAGTGGGGACATAGGTTTCCGGACGGGAGTTGATCACGGTGTGGATTTGCCAAGCATGCCTTCCTCTTAGCACGTTTCTCCCTTTCATCCTGAGTTTGAGCGTCTTCAAAGCCCATGACACCTTTGGTAAAGACTGTTCTCCAACTGAAGTGCTCGCAGACCTGTGATTCCCAGTTGTCGGTGTTTAAACTACATTTTTAAAGATTTGCCTTGAGAGAGTCTTTGAACCTCTTTTGTTGACCACCAGGCTCACCATAGGACTTCACTGACCATACCTTTCAGAGTTACAGCTCTGTGATATCCTTCGCTGAAGGATGGGGAAGAGGATGTGCAGGAAAGTGCAGCCTAGAATGCCCATTTGTAGAAACTGAAAGGAAACCATAAAAGTGGAATGGGGCATGAGAAAGAAAGAGAAAGCAGGGGTAGTTAAGTAAAATGTTGATCTGGCGTAGCTTAGCCAGGCTGACTACAATGCAATGGGCAGAGAAGTTTTTCTCCCTTTCTTCTTCTGATACTAGAACTGAGGGTCACCCAACAAAGCTGAATAGCACAATATGCAGACAAGACAACAAGAAGTGCTTATTCCCATAATGGTGCAGGGGCAGGACACCTCTGGGCCCTCCAGGGGCTGTCAGACTACAATTCCCATCAGCCCACCCAGGATGTCCAAACATCAGGGATGATGGGAGCTGGAGTCCAGCAACTTCTGGAGGGCTGCCAGTTCCCCATCGCTGACACGGCACACAGATAAACCTTGGAACCTGTTCCCACAGGGTTTGGCGATGTCCACCAACTCACGGCAGCTCTGAAAGCAGGTTAGAGAAATTAATGGAGGAGAAGCCTGCCAACAGCTACACGTCATGATGGCTGCATCCTACCCTCCAGGATCAGTACCAGCGCACCTCTGAACCAGTGTTAGAAACTCGGATATATGAGCTAGGCACCAAATGGCTCCTGAAACCAAGGTTACAGTCACCAAAGTTGCCCTTTGGGGCAAGACAGCTCTAAAGTCTTATTTTTCAAACGATGGACTGGCTGTGATTGATTCTCAGTTTAACATCTGGCTAACCTTGAGCTGGGTTAAGAACTCTGACAACTTAAAAGAAAAAAAAGGCACTTGATCCAGGGACAGTCCACATAAATATTGGGCTATGCCTAATTCTTTTTCTTAATGGCGACTGCTCCTGGTCCTGGCTTAGGCTGCACAGAAAAAGCATTTTGGTTTCTGAAATTCATTCTGATTGTGCGGATTAGATATGAATTCTGCAGGATGGGGTATTAGTGTGTGAAAACAGTCAAGGTCCAAGGATCCCCAGACATGCACCTCCAGATGGTGGAGATGTCAGGCACCATCCTGGCACCCAAGCATCTTTACTTGGTCACAAGTGATTGACAGCTACGTGCTAAATGCGTCTGGCACTGGCTACTTTCGAACAGTGCTCTGAACTTCAGTTGTTGGGGAACAGGAGTGGGAAAGGGCTGTTGTGCTCATGTGGCGTGTGAGCTTCCCTTTGGCATCTGGTTGGCAACTGTGGGAAATGGGCTGCTGAGCTAGCTGGGCCTTTGGTAGGATGCAGCAGAGTTCTTATGTTCTTACACTGTAGCTCTCAGTTTCCTCCCAGATTCAGGACACACCTGGCCTTGCATCCCAGCTATTGGTTCTCATTCTTGGATGGGAGGAGAGAGGCACAGCGCAGTGGGCGATTTCAGAAGCAGATGCTGACAGCACCACTTAGCAAAGAGCTGTGTACACCATATAAAATATTGTATTCATTAGATTTATATACCCGGTACAGTGGTACCTCGGGTTACATACGCTTCAGGTTACAGACTCCACTAACCCAGAAATAGTGCCTTGGGTTAAGAACTTTTCTTAAGGATGAGAACAGAAATCGTGCTCTGGCAGCACGGCAGCAAGGGGAGGCCCCATTAGCTAAAGTGATGTTTCAGGTTAAGAACAGACCTCCGGAACGAATTAAGTATGTAACCAGAGGTACCACTGTACTGCCCTTCATCATAGGATTTCAGGGCGGTTCACAGAATAAAATACAGGATAAAAACAAGCAAATAAGTAAAACAAAACAGCAAAACAATACTATTTTCCACTATTCTCAGGTTAAATTAGTATGTTTGCAAATCGTGGGCCATTAAAAAATTTTTTTGCAGTAGCAGTGGCATTAAAAGGACAGCTGTAAGAGGAAATGTGGAGCACACTTTGCCAAATAAGGAAAGAAGAATACTGCACAACTGGATCCAGAGCAGGGCTGAAGATAACTAGCAAAAGTGCTCCTTGGGCTTTGATCATAAACCTGATTATCTCTCTTTTGGAGCTTCCCCGAGACATCTGGCTGGGCAATGTAGCAAACAAAACACTGGACTAGATAAACTGGCCCAGCAGGGCTTGTTTCATGTTTTGTATGAATGAAACATGGCATCTGCAGCTTTTGAAGTAAATGGCTTGTGAAGATATACTGTCCCACACACGATGGTAATCACATGTAGAGCGCATGGGCACCATTCCTTGCGCACTGGGTAATTTGTGTGAAGGGAAGTCCTTGTGAAACAGACCGCCACACAATCAATTCTGCATTAGAGGGTGTCTATTTCCACAGTCGTAACACCACTGAGAACCAATGTGGCTCAAGAGACAGGCACCATCTGGACATACAGGGATCGTGTGGAGGCCCAGTTTACATCAACTCTGAAAATCAGTAGATAGGCAGGAAGTCCAAGGATGTGGGACATAGGTTCATATACTGTGCATGCAGTTGATGGCAACTATGTGCATTGGTTCAAGTTTGTTGCTAGAGCTGTGGCCTCTACGAATAAATATATGGTTGGGTTTCCTCAAAGTCATTTCACCCTAAGAAGTGCTTGAACTGCTGAGTGTAAATCTCTAAAATAAATAAAATTCAGAGAACAAAGAAAAGGCGGCAGTTCAGAAGAATGAGTGTGCTATTCCCAGACATTTAAAGATTTTTATTTTATTTTTAAATAAGAAGAGTGAGACATCACATTTTAAGGGCAAGAAAGAAGAACTTGTCCAATCTGCTCTTTGGGTGCCATTTCATTTTTTAAAACACAATTAGCACATTTTAATACCCTTTTCACAACACCCTACACTAAAAACACTGAAAGAGAGGGCATTTTTTTTTGGCCAAGGATGAAACGGTCTGCAAATTATGCCAATCAATTTTCACGAGTGTATCTATTGCGATACCAATTCCTGTACCCCGGAATGTTGCCGATACTCAGGGCACTCAGTGTTGCTATTTTCAGGTGGGATTCAATCACAGACTGGGAAATTCAGATTGCACAATTAGCACTGATTTGGAGCTCTTGCACAACAATCCACTTCCCCCAAACAGCAGACTTTCTGCAATAAGGAAAGTGACAGAAAAATGCCCTGGAAGGGGTGGAATAACATTGGCGTTGATGCAGTGCCTCCCCACAAACAATGGGTGCTCATTAAATAGAAGTAAAAAATGAGGCTGAAGGCTAAATAAACAGGTTACCTGGGAGCAACCTGAGGGCGGGGGATCTGGATGACTGCAGCAGTGCCATCCTATGACCCGCATAAAAATTGCATTAGCGTGAATGCAACATCTATGACAGACGCTGCCTTGAGCAGACCATTGTTTTAAATATTACATGCTGAGCAATATTCCACACATAGCACTACGCTTCCGCCGAACTGACTTTTTAAATTCCTGCATGTTTGGTAGCTGTCACAATCAGGCACTGCTTGCAGCAGGAAGTACTCGGGGATGCCTTCGCACAAGAGAAAATAGTACCGGAATCTAAAGACTCATTAAACCGACCACATGCCAAAACAAGAGGAAGGCTCAGCTATCTACTCACAGCTTCTTTGGACAGAGTAGCACGCGGTGACACATACACAAACATTTATACTAATCAGGAAAAGTCACAGCAACCATTGGTGTACACACACACACACACACACACACACAGTCACTGCAAACATACTTTGGCTTGGTTTGGACTCAGGAATAAACAGCTGCTTCTTATTGGGTGCACAAAGCTTACATGTCTCCCTTCCCACATCTCTTCCGGTTTAGCTGAGAGTAGTTCAGAAGCTTGAGACAAACCACAGCTTAACATTATGTCTGAACGTGGGCAAACTGTGGTTAGTCTTCGCTATGCTTAGCTGAAGTAAGCCGGCTTCAAATCACAGGTTAGGAAGTCAGCTTGTTTCAATGGAACATAGTTCAAAGCAGAGGTGGGGAGAACATTGCCCTCCAGGTGTTGCTAGACTACAACTCCTATCATCCATGGCAATTGGCTATGGTGGCTAAGGAGGATGGGAGTTGGGAGCGCAGCAACCTCTGAAAGGCCACAGGCTACCCACCCAGCCAATATTGTTGGTACATCAATTCCCATCAGTCCTGGCCAGCATGGCCTATATGGCCAAGCATGATGGGAGTTGTAGTCCAATTCCATCTGGAGAGCACCGTGTTGGCTAACTCTGCTTTGAAGTGTGTTCTTTGTATGCTACAATTCTTTTCTCTTCATTCACCCTGAACGCTGTTAAATGAACCCGCAATCATAAAAGCAAGGGACAATAGAGACAGAAAAAGAAGTTCTAGCCATTAATTTCTGCCCTGGCTGACTGAGCTAATTGATTCTATTGTGAGGCTGTCTTGACTGGCCTTCATCACTCATTTGGAAGTGAAGATGTGCACATTCTTCAGAATTCAAGAGCTGACTAGGATTTCGCTTTTAGCACTCCTAAAGTACTTCTCTGCAGTGTTCGGGTACTATAAAAGATGAGAGCCTGATTTTAGTTTACGGTGGGCTTTGGTTTTAGGCTTTGTAAATCTCAAGGTTTAAACAAGAGAGAGAGAGAGGGAGGGAGAGGGAGAAATCTGACTATCCAAAGAGCTTAGCAACATATAGGAAGAACCACTCTCTTGTTATCACAGAAATCCATTGAATATAATGCGCCAGCACATTATTCAGCAGGTCCTCAGTGGCACGTAGAAGACTCTGACACCCTTCAAAATCAAAGTGCAAGTAGGTTCCTGAACCCCACCCAACCACTGCCTGTTTGATATCTTTTGAAGCAACACTGGCCTTCCTTTCAAAAGAGGCAAAATGCTTTGTTCTTTCACCCAAGGGAGGTAAATACCAGCACTGGTGGCCTTCAGAAATTAAAACTGCAGCCAGAAAAACAACCTCTGAAGAATTTAACGGCATAATAAATAAAAATCAACAAAAGCTTTGCTTGAAACACGCCATGTCTTAAATTCAACTCATATAAATATTGTTATTTATTTAAATTTGTATACCGCCCTATACCCAGAGGTCTCAGGGCAGTTCACAGGAAAGGGGTAAGAGAAAATCATTAGACTGAAATCCTAGGCACATTTATTAGGAAGTAAGTTCCACGCGAATAAATGGGGCTTACTCTTAATAAAATATCAGTACTGGGGCTTTAAATGAACTGTATCCTACAGTTCCCTACAATTAAGTTGAAATCAGCTTGGGAGCAAATAGTAACGATGACGACGATAATGCAAAGAAAAAGAACACAATTTATATTTTCACTTGCACATTAAGCCACACTTCCAGGATCACTTTTTTAACAATCCAAAATTTTCAAACACACACATAGACATGATTCTGTAACCCCATCGCTATTCCAGAATAAAACGTTCACTCTATTATTTCAAGAGGTAGGATTACTGAAAGTAAAGGTAATTATTTACACTGGTAAAGGTGTGTGTGTGTGTGTGTGGGATCTCCCTCTACTAATGTTATTCCTTTATCCTGTTTGATGCTAGCGATGAGTAATCTCCCCTTTGATTTAATCCGGTTAGCTCAGAAATAAGCCAAGCTATTTCTCCACCCAAACCAGGAAACGGATCGGCTTATTTCCAAGCCAAAATGAATTTAGACTGAGCCCATTAAACCCCTTCCTTCCCGCAAACTCAGCAGTCCCCCAAACCCCTCTCACCTTGATGGCAAATGGCGGCTAGCGGGAGAGAGGTCTCTTTCCCTGCTGGTGCCAGGAAATGCAATTTCTCCAGGAGCTACTGCAATGTTTGCAAAGCCCTTTGGAAAACTTCATTTCACTAGGCACAAATTAGATGTGAGACTTCCTTCCGTTGCTTCCTGTCCCCTTGCCTCCGCCATCAAAGCAACAGCAGCAATAAGATAAATGGGGTGATTGGGTAGGGGCATGGCACAGAGTTTGAGAGAGTTTGGGATCTGGTTAGGGACGGGGCGGGAAGAGTGTGTATTGAATATATACCCCACCTTTCTTCAGAGGAGCTCAAGTCAGCACGCATGGTTTTCCCTCACTTCATCCTCATAAAACCCCTGCGAGGTAGGTTAGGCTGAGAGGAAGTGAGTGGCCCAAAATCCACAGTGACCTTCACGGCTGAGTGGGGCTTTGAACCCTGGCCTCCCAGGTCAATACTCTTAACAACTCCAGCACAGGATCGGTCCATTCTTTACCAACCTGGATTAAAATCTGAGGGGAGGGTCATGTGTGTTAGAGGAACTCGTCATGGAGAAAGCTCCTTCATGAGCTTAAATCACCCCATGGATGAAATAAGACAATGGGTGCTAGGTAAGCTAAGCCAGTTGCTATGGCAATGGCCCAGTGCTGACTATATATATGATTATGGCATGTCGGCTCAATAGGTTCAAGGTCTTGTGCTGTGTCAGTCTTGAGAAGAGTCAGACTCTGCTACATCTTAAATTGCTGGAGCAACAGAAATACTTTCTACTTGTCTGTATCTATAACTGCAACGCCTACAAGCTAGCTGTATATATCAACATCCGGAACTGTATTACTGAAGCCTTATCCGCTGCAACAGTAAACTCTGTGTGGTGACTGGAACTGGGGACAACTTCCGCTGCGTGGGTAACTCACCTCAGATTCCCAACGATGTCCACAACCACAAAATCCATTTTTTTAAAAAAACCCAATGTGGCACACTAGCCAATCTATCCAAACTTGCGCCGATACAAAGACTTTCAGGCGCTTCATTACCTTTAAAGAACAAAACAAAGATCATTCCCCATTGTCGCCTTCTAACTCAAGATCAGCTATTAATAAATAAAATAAACACCAGTCCCAATAGAGTTCTATGGGTGCCCCATTGTTGACTTCCCCTCATTGTGAAAACCGTCCATGGGACTTTTCTTTGATCTCCAGTGTTCTGAAACACGTCTTTAAATAGCAAAGGTCGGTGTGGCCGATATTCCTGAACTCTTACACTGCTTCCCCCAACTGGACTCCTGTAAACCAACAAATTCATCCCAGTAATGCCTGATAGGGCTCCTAGAAGTGGCCATGACATGCTCATTACATTTCCTGGCTACCATATACTAAAATAGTTCTTGACTCCAGGCCTGTGGGAAAAGCTGGGGGAAAACAGGGCTGTGGCTTTTCAGGAGGAATGTGTAGAGGAAGTTATAGCTTCAGAAATTTACATCATGTCAAGTGTATTTCTCTATTCCAACACAAACTGCAACGTGCTCTCAATGCATGATTCATCGGAGAAGGCTGAATCGGTTTTCTAATCAGATAAAAGACTTGCCAGAGGAAAAAAAAGTTTATTAAAAAGCAGGATGACTATATAAGACTAAAGTTACTGCATCCATTTCTTGTATCAGTATTAAAATGAGAGTGTTTTTAAAGAAATCCTTTTTTTCATTGTTCAGAAATACCTGGGTATTAACCACAGGGAAAGAAGATAAGCAATTCGGTGTTAATTTACATTTAACCTATCAAGCGAACAAGGTGTGTGTAGGAATAATAAGGCTTAAACGCATTATTAAATGGCTTTCTGAGTCTCTGAAAGTGCTAATTTTCCTTTTGTAAAGCCAGCTGACTTCAATTTGATCTGAGAATTCGCACCTAAGAAACCTGAGTGACTCAGTTGTTTTTTTTTTTTTTAGATTTATAAAGAAAATAATTTGCTGTCTTTTTGCTTGGGGTGTGGGGAGCGGGAGGTACAATTTACAAAACTAGCTACCTTGTCTTGGATGAAATAACACAATTGTTCGCTTTTACAAAATGCTAGATGCCTGGAATTATTTTCTTAACGCTTTTTTTCCCTTTTGTCAGCCAAGGGACTCATTGTACAGCCCTTGAAAAAAACCTATTGGAACGGTGGAGAGAGAGAATCGGGAGGGGATAAAGCATCTGAAAAGAAAACACCTTTCACCCAGAGCAACTTGCAACATTTTATATTGCTTAACATATGAAGATCATCTTGGCATTATCCTTGAACATGAAAAAAATTAAAAAGTAAAAGGTAGAGACTTTTACTGAAACACAACTACTGATTTTCTCCCTGCTTCCAGGCTCAGTGCCAGACAGTAAACAACTTCTTTTGGCGTTTTAGGAAATGTCACCTAGTCAGTTACAGATATTAGCCGTTATAGATGCTCTCTAACAAAAGAATAACCTTTGATGAAATTCAGATAATCTGAGGCATCCTCAAGCTTTATTGAGCCTTCCTGGTCATGAGCACCCTTTTTTAACAAACAAGAGACAAGTCTGTGGGCTAGGGCTGGGCGATATATGGTCCAAAACTGGTTATCCACGATATCCATATCATGGTATCGGTTTCATGATTTTTGACCTGGCAAATCACAAATCATAATATACAGTGGACGCTTGGGTTGTGAACGTCATGCGTGCGGGAGATGCACATTCATAACCCGCAGCGTTCGCAACCCGCATCTGCGCACGTGTGGGTTGTGGTTCGGCGCTTCTGCGCATGCGCAAAGCATGATTTAGCACTTCCTCGCATGCGCGACCGCCGAAACCTGGAAGTAACCTGTTCAGGTACTTCCGGGTTTCGGGGGTCCGCAACCTGAAAAAACACAACCTGAAGCGTCTGTAACCCAGGGTATGACACGTGTGTGTGTGTTTTATGCAAAAATCACAGTGTGTGTGTGGGGGGGGGAATGTAGCGCAGCCAACACTTCTCTTGATTCCTGCAGCCCCTCTTAACTCTGCCAGCTCAGCAATCCCCTGCCTCATGCAGAGGGGCAGCAAATCACAAGAGCATGCGCCAGCAAAAATCACCATGCAGGAAAATCCATGAAGCCAGCCAATGCCTCTATATAGCTGATTTCAGACATTGTAATATATTACTATACAGTCGTACCTTGGAAGTTGAACGGAATCCGTTCCAGAAGTCCGTTAGACTTCCAAAATGTTTGGAAACCAAGGTGCAGCTTCTGATTGGCTGCAGGAAGCTTCTGCAGCCAATCGGAAGCCGCAGAAGCCCCGTTGGACGTTCAGCTTCCAAAAATAGTTCGCAAACCGAAACAGTCACTTCTGGGTTTGTGGCGTTTGGAAGCCAAAACGTTTGAGAACTAAGCTGTTCGAAAACCAAGGTACGACTGTATTGTGATGTTTAGCTGGCGATATATCACATTGTTGAAAACCAGATGTTGCCCAGCCCTACTATGGGCTGTGAGTATTTAAATGTATTTAAGTCACTCACGTCTATTTCCAGAAGCTGTGATGTAGGATTACATAAACCAAGAGAATAAATACTTTTAAAAAGTGCTTTTCAGTCCACCCAAAAATGCTAAGAAAGAAAGAAGGGGCCGAAACATTTATTCCAGACTGGTGAATCTGCAATATTTTGTTCCAAGCTTTAAATATACAGTAACCGTGACATATAAAAGTGTGTTGTAATTTCTCTCTTCCAGATTTAACTGCTGTCAGAGGGTTATGGCGCCTGTCCTTAACTTTATAGATCACTGCTTGTCCCAATACCACAAGAATACTAATGTGAAGGCAACATAAATAGCCTGCAGCTACACACTGCTATCAAGAGCAGCTGAAAGTCTAAAGTTGTTTTTTTCCACACTGTTTTTGTGGGGGGGGGGGGAGTGGAGTGGAAGGAGAAGACGAAGACTTGTTATAAGGCAGAACTACACATTACTTCAGCAACTATGTACCCCCAAATGCACATTGGGTGATGCAATATTAATATTTATTTACTTGTTATTTTTCATATCCTGCAGTTCCCCTCAATCAGGGGCACTGGGAGACAAACAACAAGAACTAGTTACAGAAGCCATTTTGTGCTGGCACCCACAGCCCTTTTATCAATGTATGAGAACTGGCACCTCATTTTTTTACTCATAAAACACCAAGTCCGTAAATAAAAACCAAACAACTAGACTCTGACAAGTATCAGTATCAAGGTTAGCTGCTGCAGCATCCTTCAGATGTAGCTGAATTATAAATCCTATAATCCCCAGGTTATTGCTTAACTCTGTTTCTCTTACAGCACAGTTCTAGCCTGTTTTAAAATCTGATATTCTTCAAAGTGGGGCTGTTGGGCAAGGGATGGGGCTTTCAGACAGAAACTTTGAAACTTATCTCACCCATGACAGTCCATACTTGCGGGTGAAAACGGATTTTGCAAATCAGGTTGGCTATATGAGCGCTAATTTTGCTCTTAGGCACCAATCCTTCCCCCCTCAAACAGACAGACAGACAGACAAACAAACAAACCCCACAACCCTGACCCCAAATAGTTGAGCAGTTACTGTGTTGGTTCTCATTGCTATCATGGACAATTCATGCACAGGTCCATTGAAGTGAGTTTTTAAAACAACAACAAAGCGAAACACTATTGGTCAGATGCACAAAAAGAGGGTTGTGTCTTTCAAAAACCGTTTTTCTTTAACCATGCTTTAAAAGCTAAGAGCCTGGTCACTAAATATTTAATACTATGCCCATGACTTTTTATTAAGGTTTGTAATTATCATCTATCAGACGTGTTGCATTATCGAAGGCAATTATCTGCCTTAAGGAAATGCTTTGTAGGCTATGTTATGAATTTGGTATCTTATCCTTATTATCAATGTTTATTTATATAGCAACATCAGTGCACAGAATCATAGGGGCATCTAGTCCAACCCACTGCAATGCAGGATTCACAGCTAAAGAAACCCTGACAGATGGCCATTCAAACTCTGTTTAGAAACCTGCAATGATGGAGACCCCATCACCTTCTGAGGGAGTCCTTTCCACTGTTGAGTAACTCTTACCATCAGAAAGCTATTCCCAATGTTTCGTTGGAATCTCTATCCCTGATCCATATAAAGACTGATAAACACATTCTGTTAATCACCTTACTCTGGCTGTAGTTAAGTCCTTGTTAGTAGCCTGAGTGAGGAGAGACTAAAATGGCTGATTGCACAAGTATATACATGGAAGGGTTTGACTACAAGTCTAAACACTTGTCTGCCAGTAGCAAGGCAGCTCTTAGTGGTGGTAACAGCAACAGGTTCAGCATTTAAAAAACTCATAAACCTAGCCACCACAAACCACAAAGGCAAGGAAGTACTATCAATGTGGTATCTCTTCCTCATTGGTCAGATAAACATTCAGGGAGTGCTTATCTTGCTCAGCTAGATAATGATCACACGCTATACGTTAACATGTATTGCAACATCACTCCAAAAGCTCTTCATTTCTATGTCGTGCTTTCAAACTCCATGCCGTTTCCTACACAAAGGATGGAAATCGCCCACTAGGAGCATAGGAAACTGTGCCCAACTGAATGATTGGTATTAGTAATTGTATTATAATTTGGCATTGTTATAATGAGGCTATTATTGGATTACTGTAATTGAAAACTAATAAAAATTATTATCGACAGAATGCATGCGAGCCTCCACTAGTACAGACAGATTCCCCGTTGCAGAAAGCCGTCCTTTAAGATGCAGAGAGCAAAAGGGAAGGTGGAGAATCAAGAATGCTTGTGAAGCTGTGTCCCCAGAACTTCCAGGTTTATGTGCTTTTCTTTCTATTATACAGTATAATTCATCTGTGATCATAACTCACTGGCTTACATCAGTACCTGAATTATATCTGAGCTGAAAACGTCAACCTTGATAAGCACCAAAAGGTGAAAGAGGAAGTGGGAAGAGTGCATCTCTCTTTCCCACTTCTTCTTCTTCTTCTTTTCAACTTTATGAGCTTTCTCAAGGTCCACAGAGAGAGTAGGAAAGAAAAGGGAATTATCTGGAAGGTTGGGGGAATGAAAACAGGATAGCTGGGGGTAGCGTGGGGAGTAGTGTCACAAGAGAGACAGAGGGGGAAGGGATCCAACCCACGTTTGATCCAGTGAAATGACTCCTCTTGCATTTGCTCAATTTCCTCCCAAACCACCATCAAATAACAGATGACTGAACCATATACACTAATGCAGGCTTCCTCAAACTCGACCCTCCAGATGTTTTTGGCCTACAACTCTCATGATCCCTAGCTAGCAGGACCAGTGGTCAGGGATGATGGGAATTGTAGTCTCAAAACATCTGGAGGGCCGAGGTTGAGGAAGCCTGCACTAATGGATCTGATAACATGGTGCAAAACCATGGGTCTTTATGGTTCCTCATGTTGTTCAAAACGGCTATCAAATCAAAGATGACACCTGTGTCCTCTGCTGATGGGTTTGATTGTCGCCCTGTGTAAAACTCATGACGATCCATGACATTGCATGTCTTGGGCCAACGTTTTTGTGGTCCTGGCACCAGATCTGGGACGCTTACTATGAAGTCTATCCCTCGAAGCTTCAATTTGATGGTAGGTTTTCTTTTAGGGAACCCTGTGTAAAACCATACAAAATCAAGAACACCGGTTTTAATTCCACTGGATCCAACTTGTACCAACCTTTGGAAAGTGTGTGTGCACATGTGCTCATATGCAAACTTTTATTCCGTCACGGGGGCATGGGGAGCAACCAGGGTGCTGGTGCCCATGGCACTCTCTCAAAATCCCAAATGTGGGCCCCCAAAAGTTTGAGACCCCAGATTTTAAATCAGGATTATGAATGACACCATGAAGTTATGTGTCGTGGCTTTACATAAACCACCCACCCAGCATATGTTGCTGTGAACTTTCTATTACTCGGGGAAAGGAGAGAGTAGCAATGTTTCTGCAACTGTTGATTCCAGGCAGAAATATCTGCTGACTCCCTGGCATCGCCTCGAAATTCTGTGGCAAAGCCAGAAAGAATTGAGTTCAGTGTTTTTGATAATGGCATTATAATTAAGAATGCATGTAGATCAACGAAGCACACATGTGAAGGGAAAGAAAGGAGGACAGAAAAGGGCTGGCCATTCCTTTTTTGCCATTATCCATAAAAATAAAAACGTTGCATCGTGTGGTCAGGCAACACATTTTGGGATGTTAATGACAGCAGCATTTGCCTTTGGTATCAGTTTTTCCACTGTTCTCTTTATTCCAGCTTGTGTGTTAAAGAGGAAAAAATTGCACTGGACAGAAAACCTTGGCTCTGTTTCACGAAAGAAAGAAAGAAAGAAAGAAAGAAAGAAAGAAAGAAAGAACCATTACAGTGGTACCTCGGGTTACAGACGCTTCAGGTTACGGATGCTTCAGGTTACAGACTCTGCTAACCCAGAAATAGTACCTCGGGTTAAGAACTTTGCTTCAGGATGAGAACAGAAATCGCATGACGGCGGCATGGCGGCAGCGGGAGGCCCCATTAGCTAAAGTGGTACCTCAGGTTAAGAACAGTTTTGGGTTAAGAGCGGACCTCCAGAACGAATTAAGTTCTTAACCCGAGGTACCACTGTACAGGAAAGCAGGGCTTGCGTATGTCAGTGCTAAAGATTTGCAGTCCTAATTTTAAAATGTGAGGTTAGCCCATGTGCTCATGAAAGCCATGCATTCACAGTTTAGGAAACTTATGTTGTTTTATCCATGGAGAATTTGTGTGCATTCTTAACGTACCAGGCCGGTGGTCCAGCACGACAGCTGGATTAGCACACTAGCCCAAAGTCTGTCAAAACATTTTAGGTATTTACAGGCCAGTTTGCATTTTAATAGACAGTCCGATGAGCTGCTCAGCAGCCTTCACCCTTCATGACTACTTAGACCACTTCCTTTTTGACAGTTGATAGAACAGCATCTCTGTGGTTATATAGTACTCTGAGGTCTCAGTTATTGTTAGCAAAACACACTCAAAACAGCTCTTGCGGCAACCCTGGGGATTGCCAGGCAAGAACAAGGACGGAGCTTCCAGTCACGCATTGATCATGGTTGGGAAGTACCTGAAAGAGAGGTGGAATCAAACTGATAGCGTTGTGTTGCTTTCCTCCCCCTTTATTTTTTGTCTCACTGAGAACTAGGCCACTGCCAGGTGCAGAAGCTGCTAGGCGTTTTCCCTCTCACTCACACCTTCTAAAGTAAATCTGTACAGAAGATTATCCTGCTTCCACTGAAGTGCACGAACTGTAGGATGATTCCTGAAAGATACGATTTCACGTGCCAAAGTGACAACCTTGAACGCTGGCATTCTGGTCCTGCTCTGCTGGCTTTTAACTGCAGTCTGGCGCACGGAAATTAAGCAAAACAACCATAAATCTCCTCGGTTCTCCTGATGCATGTATTTTATTACACCTTCCTCGCTGCAGAAGATAGCTGCTGCTATAAGCCAACGTGTTCAGGGAGCTAGGACTCCTTGAGCAAGAGTGCCGGAGAGGAAAAAGGGAGAACAGTCCCAGATGATACAGAAACAGACAGGGCAAAGGCCCCAAAACTGAAAAAGCTCCATCTGACACACACAAGTTTGGAGTAAGCCTCCAAGTTCTAAGCAGAGTAGTCTGGAATTATTTTTAAAATGAATTGGAAGTATACAACAAATGCTGCACATCACAGCTAGCTGATTCCCAGAAATCAGGCATGATTTGTGACCTCTCTCCAATGGTTGCGATCCATCTCATCTGCACTGCTAATGTACATAGGGGCGATAGGTGTGGCAAAGTTGAAAGCAGGCAAAGGCAACTGTTTCAATACATTACAGAGCGCGAATGCAATACACCTTTCACCAAATGTATGTCATGCAGATAAAAGGTCCTTGCAGGCTTCTAAACGGGTAAACGCTTGGAGGTGGGGGGCGCTGTGGCATTGTGGTGGCAGGCTATACACCTGACCTACGCACATAAACGATGACATTTATGGAGAGTCCCAGGGTGAGAACGCAGAGTGCCAGGCATTACAGAGATAATTGTACATGTGGGGGCTCCCGACCAATATTAGAATAAACATGGGTAGGAAGCAAGACAGAGCCTGCCACTGCAATGCCACAACGCCCCCTTCCTCACATGCCCATGGGAACCATTCCGAATGCTTGCCAAGGCCATTGTAGCAACTGAACTAATCCCAAGATGTGTAGGAACTCTTGCTCCCCTTCTCTGGAAAGACACAGAGGTGCCTTTTCCACATTGCCTCCTGGACCAGTGGTGGGCGGAGCCAGAGGCAAAGCGGGCTAGGACGCTTCGATTTGCACAGCAGAGTACATTCTGTGTCCAGATCTGGTACACCAGCTGAGACCCTACCTGTCCGCAGACTATCTCACCAGAGTGGAGCATGCCCTGGTTATCTCCTGCTTGGACTACTACAATACCCTCTACATGGGGCTACCTTTCAAGGTGACTTGGAAACTACAACTAATCCAGAATGCGTCGGCTAGACTGGTAACTGGGAGCCGCCACCAGGACCATATAACACTGGTCCTAAAGGATCTACACTGGCTCCTGGTACGTTTCTGAGCACAATTCAAAGTGCTGGTCCTGACCTTTAAAGTCCTAAACTGCCTTGGCCCAGTGTATCTGAAGGAACGTCTGTTCTCATCGGTTAGCCCGGACACTGAGGTCCAGCTCCGAGGGTCTTCGGACAGTTCCCTCACTGCAAGAAGTAAAGTTTTGGGGCACCAGGTAGAGGAGGGCATTCTTGGCAGTGACGCCCTCCTTGTGGAACACCCTCCCATCAGATGTCAAGGTAATAAATAACTATACAACTTTTAGAAGACACGTGAAGGCAGCCCTGTAAAGGGAAGCAAAAACTGTTTGATGTCTTATTGAGCCATCTTCCCCTGAGGGTTCACCTCTGGCATGGCGCAGCACACCTCAGGATGTGCTCAAACATTACGGCACCCCTTGAGAAAAAAATGCCTGTGTGTGGCAAGGCATCTACATCACAGCACCGATGCACCCACTGATGCATGGCACATTACCACAGCATTGGTAGCACACATGTGTGTTCACAAACACCTCAGCGGCATGGCGTTGACACAGAAGTTCACCATGTGATATTGCTGCCTAACTTGTAAACGGAACACCACTGGGATGCAAAGAGGCCTCATTCCCCATTCTTGTTCCGCGCCTGAGATTGAAGCATTCCCCCCCCCCTTTTTATTTAGGAAAAGAAACGAATCGAGCGGAGGAAGCCTACCTAAAAAGTTATGCATTCTACAGGCCACTAGCCGTGGTGACTTCTGTGAAGTAAAAGCACTCATTAAACTCATTTATCCTCCTAGCAGCTCATTCCAAAGGCACCGTGAGGCATTTGGGATGGCGCTTGATTGCCAAAAGGTCACAGTTCTCAGCGATAATAGCTGTAAGCAGTCCACACTCCTGTTGAGTTCAGACCTACCGGAGCAATTCCCTCAGGCAGTTTTCTGCAACTGAGGTCTTCAGTCAGCGGCTCCACTTTTTAATAATCTTGTTTTGAAATTATGTACAGAATAAACCTCAGGAAGGAAAGGAAGATAATATTTTTTGAAGGGCCTCACCTGACAGTTTATCTCCCCTAAATGTGAAAGGCCAGGCAACTAGTGAATGCTGTTGGGCGGAAACAGGATGTTTTCCCACTTTTTAATGGAATGGCTGAAATTCAAGCCCAGCGGACAAGTACACCCAGGGCCTCGTTTTCATTTAGGGCAACCCAAAGGCCACAATTTGTACGACAGACATTTTTTGGAGACATTTGGGTTGAAATTAACGAAAACAACACCAACTTCGCTCTTCTGGAAACAGGGAATGCTGTCCTTCCCTATGGAATTTCTAACCTTGGAGGTAGTGGGTTCAGGTTGAGAGGGGCAATCCCTTCCCATGAGGCAACCTTAAAGCAAATTCCCACAGGACCTCCAAGTTACCAATGTGTTTGGCTGCAGTTTGGGAAATTATGCTGACAACACTCCAGAACCATCAGGAAAGTGAGGAACCATTCATTTTAAAGAACTGGATCGCAGGATGAACAGTAAGCAGAAGGGAGTAGGTTTTGGATGAGGAGCCTGTGAGCCCCCAGCCAGATGTTGTTGGGCCACAGCTCCCCCCAACCCTGGCCAATGAGCGTATTTGGCTGAGGCTGAGGGGAGCTGGAGACTACCAACGCTTGTCTAAATGGAAACCAAGCACCTTCTCACTCTAGGAGGACAGCTGCAGACAGAGGACAACCTCCTTCACCAACTGCTGAAGGGGTGCACTGAACTATTTTCTCTGAGGAGAACAACCTCACAAGTAAAAGGCAGCATTTCTTGCTCTCTCCTTGAAGGCCATACTCCAGCCTGACAGAGGGGGTCAAGAACCAGTGTTTATCCCAGGGCGGGGAAGAGATTTCTACCAAGAAATAGGTTTGCAAGGTGCACTGCCCAACACAGTCTCTGCTGAAGTGAGCTTCTGCAGCTCCAGGTTCTGTTCTTAGGTCAACGATCTCAACTACCTGGGCAAGGACTTGGGGGGGGGGACACGGACGACGACTGCGACTTTGCTCTCATTTGTTCCACAAATCTCTACGTCCTCGAGGAGGACTCGTGGGCACGTGTACAAAACCAATGAAGATTTAGCCCAAGACATTAAGAAACGAAGTTAAGATGATGTACAATGAAGACAAAAAAGGATAAATATATGATAATTTTTAAATGCCTCTGCCACATAAACTTGAACTTTCTTTTTTTAAAAAAAAAAAATCCCACAGAAGAAAATATTTCTTCCACTGAAGCTTATTGTGAGCATAAGCTAGCCGCAATAAAAACTGTGCTGGTTTCAATGAGAAAAAGCTAAGATAGTGTCATAGCTCAAGATGGAGGAGAACAGTAACCCCTTGTCTTGATGTCTGGTAAGAAACTCCTCACCTATGTCTGCTATTTGCAACAGGAGGGAAGCCCTCATTGGTGTGAATGGGAGATTTCCTCCCATTGCAAATAGCAATCAGTGGGAAGGGGTATAATTCTATTCGATGAAGTCCCCTTCCCCATACATGATCCCCATCCAGCCCCTTTGCAGAAAACACCAACCATGCAAACTAATGTCACAACTAGTGTGGCCCTAACACTTCCGCCAAACTTAATGGAAGCAAAAGAGTTGCATTTTTGCTAGATTGTGCCCAATAATATTATCAAAGCTCGTATTGTCCAGCCAGCCTCAAACAAAACCAGGAAACAGATACAAATCAGGTCAGCATCTCAATATCAGTGTTTTGTAACTAATAGGTTTCCAACAAAGCTATATTTATTTATGTACTTCAGTGTGCAGTTTTGTAAACTCGTCTGGAGGAAACACTGTTAAAAAGGAATAACTTTGGCACAACAAAGGCAATCTTTTGCTTCGTTCCCACCCAAAGAGTTGCCTTCCAAGTACATTTGGAATTGTTGTTAGATTAGTAAATGCTCTTTGCCAACAGCATCAAAGCCACTCGGCCCGTCCCTAACCAGCCTGGCCAGTCGCACAAACCAAAATAACATTTTCCCCGCTGTTAACGTGATTAACTCCAAAGCTCGATACCATAATGCTTTGTGTACACTTGCGAGTTGCTGTTTACCTGCTTAAACAAAAATGCGCACGCCCACACACTGGCTCCAAAGCCCTTTGCAATTAGGAACAAATTCCTCCTCCTTGAACGATTCGAGGCAGGGCTGCACAACTTGTGATCCATCAAGGCCAAAAGAGGCCACCAGCCACGAAGGGCAGCCTTCCAGGAGCCTGATAAATGCCCTGGTTTTTCCTTTCTGCCTTGGAATGTTCCCTTTCTTTGCCTACAGATGATGCCAGTCGGCCTGGAAAACAGGCTCTGCACATCAAAGACAGATTTATGGCCTAGAGCAAGTTTGAAGGTACCCTATTAAAATCAATATGGAGAGTATTTGTTGTCAAGAGCAGGAAGAGAACCTCATTGTGCTATGTGCAACACACTGCTGTGCCATGCCTCAAGGCTAGGGTAAGCTTATATATATATATATAAGCTTATATATATATATAGGCTAGGGTAAGCTTATATATATATATATATGAGAGAGAAAATGTATTTCCTTTGGATGGAAAGAGCAGGGCTTGGTAAAAGATTTTTATATATTTATTTATTTTGTTCCCAACTCGGCTCTTCCCACCCAACCCCCCCATTCCACCACCTCAAATGTGTATTTAACCCGAAGGCTTTCAGGACATCCTGGAAATTATTGACAGTGTTCTTTGTTTTTGGTGCAGGAGTCATCCCGGGGATAGGTTTGTTCTGTGCAAGCTGCCTAGAGGTTTACGGGATTTTGACTCAAAATGAAAACACCCCGGGAAGAGAATGAGGAATGGAGAAAAAAAGCCAGGATTCGTCTTTCTGAGGTGGGTTAAGGATGTATCAGCAGTGGAACCGTAGCTCTGCACAATATGCTTCACCTGAATCAGGTCTGAGCCACCAAAATGGGGTTGGGTACATGTGCTTTTTGACAGAAAATCCTCCTTGTGAAAATGTGTGTGTGTGTGTGTGGGGGTCTTCTTTTGGGAATGGCAAGTGTTGAAGGGTTTGCAAGACATGACCTGCGCCTGAGATCATCATCTGAGGCCCTTCTTCATGCACCTCCTTCCCGTGAGGCCCGGAGGGTGGCAACACAAGAACAGGCCTTTTCTGTGGTGGCTCCCTGCTTGTGGGATGCTCTCCCCAGGGAGACCCGCCTGACACCTTCATTACGTATCTTTAGATACCACGCAAAAATGTTTTCCGATAACCAGGCCTTTGGCTGATCAACATTCTATGGGCCTGTTAAATGTGCTTGTGGGAGGACGGCTACTGGTTTGGTTACTCTTTCACTATGTATTTTGTGTTCTCATTTTGTTGTGAACCACCCTGCGATCTTCGGATGAAGGGTGGTGTACAAATTTAATAAATAATAATAATAATAATAATAATAATAATAATAATAATAATAATAATAGATCATGCCTTTAGCCCTGCCCCATACACCCTGGTACTGCAGTCCATGCATTAGTATGGATGTCTGAAGTGGAGAAGCCTTCAAACATCTACACCTCTGCATCTGGAGGCCTCCCCAGATCCTAAAAGCCTGATCGTGCAAAGTTGGGCTTAAGCCACAAGACAATTCCCAACCTAAAAGTCCCAGATCAGCCATACCACTCAGTCTCAGAGACTAACATGAAAAAAGGCTATTTTCTGTGTTGCAATACTGTCTATTTGGCAGGCTGGTTGGCCAGTGTCTGAATACTGCTGCCTGCCTGGGGTTAATACTTGCTCTGGAATCCAAAGCCTGACACCTGCTTATCCTTACATTCCATGTATTCAGACAGATTCAAGAAGCTTTTAACCCTTGCAAGCTAAGTCACATTAAAGAGCCTTAAACTGCAGTCCCTGCGTGGCCTTGTTCTGACTAGGCGCTAAAACTGAGGATGGGCCACAAGGCTCCTATGATAGGAAGTGTGCAAATGTGAAATGACTGCTACACAGAAATTTCTACTGCTTGGCCTGCCTGCTGACTGACAGTTTTCTATGAGAAGGAAATGTTTTGTATGGGGGGGGCACTCTATCACATGGGCTGCCCCCTGTGGTAAAGCCCAAGCAGAGGTTTACCAGTTCAGTGAGACTAAGCCTTTCTCAAATGGTAATTTCATATGTCAGAGAAGCTGGAAAGTAGGGCAGGGTAGCCATTGCCAGTTGCCTATCCCCCATGAATCTGCTACCAGTCCCTGCCCCCCCCCTTGTGCTACAAAGAGACAAATATTATTCTCATTTCACAAAAGATGACAGTGAGGTTTGCCTGAGCTGGCTCATACTTGTAGTCTGAGGTCAGTACCTTATGACTCAGCCATGTGCTTTGACCACTAAGAAAACTTTGCTCTCCAACGCTGAAACCCCATGCAATTACCTGGGAGTAAGCCCTGCTCAAACTCAGGTAAACACAGACAGGATTGCGTTGCAAGGTGACCAAAAGACCACTAGCAGCTTAACTGGACTGGGTCATGCAATAACAAACGCAAAAGTTCAAATCACAGCAGTCCAATTTCCAGAGTTTCCTTTAAGCACAGTAAAAAATCAAGCGGGGAAGCCACAAACCTGGTTTTTCTTAAATTCCGCTTTTTGAGAGAGGCTAGAAGCCTGCTTTTCTCATGGGAGTGGATAATCGGGCTAAAGAACAACAGATAATGACAGATCTAACCCTAAACACATTTGCACACGGAACACAGTGGGACTTGTAAAACAATCCTGGGTGGGGAGTGTTGGGGTGGGTCTGTTGCTATATCCAAAACCCCACTGGCTTACACTGGCTGGGGGCACAAGGAGTGTGTGTGTGTGTGTGTGTGTGTGTGTGTGTGTGTGTGGATTCTGCCAGGAAGGTGGCAGAGTGGCAAGGCCCCACCACAGACTGTGAGTGATGCCATAAACGGGGTGCCCTTCCCCTGTGTGGAAGCTCACAGAAGCCTTTGATGAAGATTTTCGTACTTAAGTAGGCTGCCATGGAAGATAACTTTCACAAACCTACATGGCTTGGGAATCGGCTAAGGCCACCCTTTTGGATGGTGCCTGGGAACGAAAAGGAAAACAACGAAAGCTGGAGTTGGCAAGATGCAGCCAGCAGCAGGCAATTGTCCTCAAACACAACCCCACTAGAGGTTGAAGCAGTCTAATCTGGGTACTACAAGAGCACGAGAATTGTGCATTGTGCTGCACATGCCATTACCGTATTTTTCGCTCTATAAGACACACCAGACCACAAGACGCACCTAGTTTCTGGAGGAGGAAAACAAGAAAAAAAATATTCTGAATCTCAGAAGCCAGAACAACAAGAGGGATCGCTGCACAGTGAAAGCAGCAATCCCTCTTGCTGTTCTGGCTTCTGGGATAGCTGCGCAGCCTGCATTCGCTCCATAAGACGCACACACATTTCCCCTTACTTTTTAGGAGGGAAAAAGTGAGTCTTATAGAGCAAAAAATACGGTAATTCATTTCGACACCTTTTCCGGAAGAGGACCCATGGCAAAATGGTTTGAGTCCTCCCCCCCCCCCGTCTCCCTCCCTCCCTATGTGACACAGAGGAATGCCTTTGTTTCTTTGCTAGTTCTATTTTTTTCAGATCTCAGGTGCTGGTTACCCGGCATTAAGACAAAATGGTATGCCAACCAGCCTTTGAAAAATAACACACCAGCTCATCAGGATTTGCTGGGTCAATGCCTGCATAGAATGACACCAGCAAGACATGAATGGGCAAGACTCAAAATGCTGGTTTGGTGTCTTGGGCTGCAAAGCTCTGCAAACTTCCATGCGTGCTGCTGATAAACTTCTTACAGTTTGCACCACATTTATCTATGTAAGGAGGACGTATGCAGAGATGTAAATGTAATAAACATTAAAAGCATGCACACAAACATATAAAGAATATGCTCTGCTTTTTAATTCTAGCTATCATTCCGTTCATTTCTGCTATAAAATAGGTAATGCACCCACAGGTTTTGTTAACATCTTTTACTTCTTTAACCAAAAGAAGAAGAAAAAGAGGAAGTTAAGAAAAAAGGGAGTACAGTGGTACCTCTGGTTACAGACGCTTCAGGTTACAGACTCCGCTAACCCAGAAATAGTACCTCGGGTTAAGAACTTTGCTTCAGGATGAGAACAGAAATCGTGCTCCGGTGGTGTGGCAGCAATGGGAGGCCCCATTGGCTAAAGTGGTACCTCAGGTTAAGAACAGTTTCAGGTTAAGAATGGACCTCCAGAACGAATTAAGTTCTTAACCTGAAGTACCACTGTATTGTAATTTGAACAGGAGGCTGAAAATGGGATTCATGAAGTTATTAAATGCAGTCTAAAATGTATCAAAATAACAGCCCAATTTGCTTAATCCCAGTCAAGAAATGTCTGCCAAAAGCATTACTCCTTATGCAGCTTCATGCTCATTCTTTGGTAAACCACCAAAGAAGAGCTACAAATGCAGAACTAAAAAAAAACCATATATACATTATAATGAATGTCCAACATCTGGTGAATCCTGAGAATCCCAGATAATTTTGTTGATATCTGAAAAAATATACCCAACTCTCTACTTTTCAGATATACCTCTGTAAGAGCTGACAGTCTTATTGATGTGTAGCACAGAGTTTTCAGACATTCGCAATAACCTGAGGAAGTGATTACCAAAACTGATCTCTCTGTGCATTAAGATCTTCTACTGAAGCCCTTTCCCAGGTGTCTCCTTTATCAGAAGAACAGTATTCAGCTACAAAGGAGAGGACCTTCTCAGCAGTGGCACCCCAGGTGCAAAATGATCTCCCCAAAGACTTTTTGCCAGGAGCTTACACTGCAGTCTTTACTTTGCTAGCTGGGGCTGACGGAAGCTGTAGTCCACACAATCTAGACGGTGTTCAAAATTCACCAGGCGCATTTTGCGTCTGGGTATCAGCCAATTGCGACGAAGTGAAGATGCCTGGGTGTCAGGATGGCACCTGACGTCTCCACCATCTGGAGGTGCATGCCTGGCCATCCTTGGATCTTGACTGTTTTCACACACTAGCAAGACATCCTTTAGAATTCTATTCGTGATATTTGATCAGAATAAATTTCAGGAACCAAAAAGCCGTATATATGACTTTCGAGCCGTGTGGGTCCCAAATCACAACTATACATTCTGTTTTGGCGACTGAGAGATTTTACTTTCTTGGGCTCCATGATCACTGCAGATGGTGACAGCAGCCAGAAATTAAAAGACGCCTGCTTCTTGGGAGAAAAGCAATGACAAACCTAGACAGCATCTTAAAAAGTAGAGACATCACCTTGCCAACGAAGGTCCGTATAGTAAAAACTATGGTTTTCCCAGTAGTGATGTATGGAAGTGAGAGCTGGACCATAAAGAAGGCTGATCGCTGAAGAATTGATGCTTTTGAATTATGGTGCTGGAGGAGACTCTTGAGAGTCCCATGGACTGCAAGAAGATCAAACCTATCCATTCTTAAGGAAATCAATCCTGAGTGCTCACTGGAAGGACAAATCCTGAAGCTCCAATACTTTGGCCACCTCATGAGAAGAGAAGACTCCCTGGAAAAGACCCTGATGTTGGGAAAGATGGTGGGCACAAGGAGAAGGGGACAACAGAGGATGAGATGGTTGGACAGTGTTCTCAAAGCTACCAGCATGAGTTTGACCAAACTGCGGGAGGCAGTGGAAGACAGAAGTGCCTGGCATGCTCTAGTCCATGGGGTCACGAAGAGTCAGACAAGACTAAACAACTAAACAACAACAACCACCCTGGTTTAAGGAGCCATTTGGCACCTAGTTTATCTATCAGAGTTTCTAAAACTGCAAATGGCGGGCACCAGGTTAGTGAAGAGTGTGGTGGCAACACTAAAACAGAACCCAGTCCAGGGCTACACAATGGAAGGGATAGTCAATTGCGAGCCAGAATGTTTTCTTCTTCCTCTGCGATTTCTTTAGAAGACTGAGCCACAGATATTTTCACACACCATCATGAAAACCTTCAAAGAATTCAGGTCCAGACAACCCTGGCTGCAATCAGGCGCAATCGGGAACCCGGGGCACGGGGAGAGAGGAGAGGACATCTAATTCATGAGTGTTTATTTCTAAGAAAGTGGGATTTAAGATGCCATTAAAAGCAACTTTTTAAAAAGCGATCCTTCTTGCAGATCTTCCAAACATAATATTTTGCCCTCTGCAGGCCTTCACAATTAAAAGCACTGCTCTTGGAATGTACTTAAAATGAAATATACACTTGGAGGAGCCAGGGCCGGGCGGGAGGAGTCCTTCACTCTCTTCGCTCACAGATGGCTATGGAAAGTAGATTTTCATGCTTCTAAGTTGGCTTTCCCTATTTTAGCAGATAAGCTCACCCTACACCTGCAACATAACGGTGTGGCATGGAAATGTAGACAAAGCTTCAGCACAACCTGAAACCCCATCCTTTTCACCTCTCAAGAGAACCCAGGTCTCCATTTTTTTTTTAAAAAAAAGATTTAAATACATTCCAACCCAAGCCACGGAAAGGCATATGAAAATATGAGGTTTTAATCAAGGTAGCACTAAGGCTAGGGTTCAATTAGCACAAGGGTCACCCCCCTCCCCCTGCGACCCACCTAAATATTTTCCTTAATGCTCCAGGCGACATTTGACGATGATACAGAGCTGTGGCCTTACTGCATTAGGAGTAATCCTTGCATGAATGTAGATGTCAAGGGGTAAGAAGCCGAGAATTACAGCTGTAACCAACAAATTTATGGGAATTTAATGGAGGGAACTAAATGGATAAATTGACTAAAGGGCTGCTAAAAAAATTATTTCTAAAATAAGGATGCAGCGAAAGGGAGGTATGGGGAAGTCGATTGAAAGAAGTTACAAGAAAATAAGATAATGAATTTATTTATGTTTGATTTGTTTATGTTTGTTTGTGTTTTGTGATGTGTTTGTCTTTTAATTATGTGTTTTAAAAATTGAATAAAAATTATTAAAAAAAAATAAATCCTTGCATGAATGCAACTAATTTGTTGAAAACCCTATGGTTTTGAAAGACTTAGAATAACAGATCATCCAAATGTCCCTATTTTCCAGGGACAGTTCCCGATTTACAAGAGCTGTTCAGGTTTCTGACTTGATCCTGGAGTGACGTTCCAGTTTTTAAATGTTTTATTATGTTTTTATACATGTTGGAAGCCACCCAGAGTGGCTGGAGCAACACAGTCAGATGAGCGGGGTATATAACAACAACAACAACAACAACAACTATATATGATGCCCATATTTTCATCTGAGAAATGTTGGCGGGTATGCAATGGTCTCATGCAACAGAGAGAAATGGCAGAATCCTGAGGTGCTACAACAGGGTGTAACACTTTGCAATGCAAGTGAGGGGCATACTGCTTTTTTAATGCTTCCACATGTAAACAAACAAACCTCCAAGAAAGTAAATAATTAGTACAGCAAAGAGAAAATGTTCTAGCCCAATGCAGAGAGACTTTCTTTTATACGGGGAAGCATTCCAAAATAGTGTACAGTGGTACCTTGGGTTACATATGCTTCAGGTTACAGATGCTTCAAGTTACAGATTCCTCTAACCCAGAAATAGTACCTCAGGTTAAGAACTTTGCTTCAGGATGAGAACGGTGGTGCGGCGGCAGCGGGAGGCCCCATTAGCTAAAGTGGTGCTTCAGGTTAAGAACAGTTTCAGGTTAAGAATGGACCTCCAGAACGAATTAAGTTCTTAACCCGAGGTACCACTGTATCTCACCTGTGGCCTGGAGTGGTACCAAGCATTCCACCGTTCTATATGTAGGCCAAACATAAAACAGGACCTTTCAAAACAGGACGAGCAATTTACACTCACAACTGGGATTCTCTCCTCAAGCATTGGTAAAGGCACACACACAAAAAAACAACCCTCAACACCCTGATTTCGTTATGACTGAAAATCAAACTTTCTTTTGGAAAAAACATTGCTTGTAGCAAGCCTAATTTAAGCATCAAGTAATCTGACAGGAAATACAAAGAATACAAATGCTTCCTAACTGTCAAAGGACAAAATGTGTAGGAGGAAAGATTTAGCTGTAAGTAGCCAGGTCCATCTTCATTTAAATGAGACCTGTCACGAGAGCAGTGCTTAGTGCTGAAAACTAAGATTTGGGGGGTAATAACAACCCAACAGACAACATAGCCAAGAGGAATTTTAAAAGGAAGGTCTCCCAGCTTGAAAAGACTAACTGCCAGTGAGGAATGCATTCACCAAAGTTTAAACAACTGATTATCAGACTTCCAGATTCAGGAGAGAGGGGAGAAAAAATATATTTTCAGCTTAGAAGCAACAAAACAGGGATGCGACTGAATCTGAGAACTGAGCAAGGATAATAAACATCCTAGAAGTCCAAAAGCCAGGGGAGCAGATGAAGAAAGAACAGAATGGTAAGCTCCGAAACCAAACAAATCTTTCTAGACCTATCAAAATCTTATGCCCAGATGCTTCCACAAAATCCCATGTATTAGAAGGGGTAGGCATGCAAACACGGAGTGAAACATTTCCATCTCATTCTTTCCAGCATGGGCACTGGAACACTTTCAGCACCCATGTTAGACTGAAAATTAGATTGTTTGCCCTCAGGGGAGCTACATTGCAGCCAGCATTCAAAATTTGCCAGGCACAAGGCGCATTTTGCACCTGCAACCAAGTGAAGATGTATGGACGCCAGGATAGCAACCGACGCCTCCACCATCTGGAGATGCATGCCTAGAGATCCTTGGATCTTGACTGTTTTCACACACTAGCAACACATCCTGCAGAATTATATCTGCGCTATTTTATCTGCACAATCAGAATGAATTTCAGGAACCAAAAAGTCGTACTGAAACATATTACTTACAAGCCACCTGGCCCCCAAACGGCAACTAGGCATTCCATTTTGGTGACTGCAACCCTGGTTCAAGGAGCCATTTGGCGCCTAGCTTATATATCTGAGTTTCTAATACTGATTGCTGCCCACCTTGAGCCCTTGGGAAAGTGTGTGAGGAAATGGAACATACTGAGAAAGGTGTTGCAGGCCCAGACCAGCGAAAGGAGTGGCTCAACCTTATCTGTGTTGCTCATCTACTTCTCAGGGACCAGAATCATCTACAGTGGTACCACGTGTTACATAGGCTTCAGGTTACACACTCCGCTAACCCAGAAATAGTGCTTCAGGTTAAGAACTTTGCTTCAGGATATGAACAGAAATCGGGCTCCGGCGGCACGGCGGCAGCAGGAGGCCCCATTAGCTAAAGTGGTGCTTCAGGTTAAGAACAGTTTCAGGTTAAGTACGGACCTCTGGAACGAATTAAGTACTTAACTCGAGGTACCACTGTACAGCAGATTGAAAAGAGCCTCATCCACTGCGAGTGGCATCCCTCTGTACGGGTAGCAGAGTCAATTAACCTGTGTTTGTTGTCCGGCGGAGACTACAAGAACAGGAAAATCTAGCAGGCTTCAGTGCATATTAATTCTGATGGGTCACCAATTCCATGGTCTACTCTACACCAAACTCAACCCTTTGTATCAAGCAGAATGAGGCAGATTCTTGATGTAGTCTTGCTAGTAACTGAGTGGGTTACCAGGGTACAAACAGATTTAGCAGCTCAGAAAGACAGCAATCGAAAGCACAAAGATTTAAGGCAAATAACTTTTGAGAGTATCTGACCCCTTCCTGCCCACAGCCCCATTAACAAGAGATTTGAGTCTGAGATCTGCCGCATCTTCTCTGCAGATAACAGTTTCCTCCCTCTGAGCAGTTTGGTGCTGGGCAGCTTCCTGTTCCTTCATCTCTGGGTTTGTTTGTTTTAATACTCTTCCCTCTCAGTCCTTCAGGAGAAGCCATTTCTTCATGATCAGAAGCCTGCTTGCTTATGCCCTCTTCCTTGTGGGACTGCAGTGGTTGCCTGACCTCCCAACACTGGGATCACTGACAATCGCCAAGAGGGAAAAGAGGTCAGTGCGGTGTGGGCACAGCAACAAGAACAATCTGCCACTTGGATCCCACCACCCTGACACCTCACTCCTCCATTTCTCAGTAACCAGAATCAACCCCAGCACTGGGAAGTTAGGTAAACCATGGGTAGGCAAACTAAAGCCCGGGGGCCGAATCTGGCCCATTCGACTTCTAAATTCGTGGACAGTCCGAGAATCAGTGTTTTTACATGAGTAGAATGTGTGCTTTTATTTAAAATGCATCTCTGGGTTATTTGTGGGGCATAGGAATTCGTTCATTTCCCCCCCAAATATAGTCCGGCCCCCCACAAGGTCTGAGGGACAGTGGACCGGCCCTCTGCTGAAAAAGTTTGCTGACCCCTGAGGTAAACACAGAATCACAGAATTGTAGAATTGGAAGGGACCACAAAGATCATCTAAGTCCAACCCTCTGCAGTGAAGAAATCTTTCACTCAACATGGGGCTTGAACCCATGACTCGGCAATGAACAGTCTGATACTCTACCAACTGTGCTATCCCTCTGCACTAGCCCTGCTCTGCCCCACCGACCGCCACTGCTTCCCAAATCTAGTTGGGGACTACAATTCCTTCAGCCCCAGCCCCGTGTGATGGTAGTTGTGGTTCAAAAGGCTCTGGTGGGCACCAGGATGGACAAAGCTGTCCTTAAAATTTCCTCACAAAAGGGAAATTCTTCTATTCAAGAGCTTTTTGGGGAGGGGGGCCAACAGAGACACAGGAAAAGAAAGTCGAAGCAAATTTGTTGGCAGAGAAACACTCCTTCCTGCATTTTATAAACCTAAATCACACCAGTAAGCGGGAAACCAGAGGGCTCTGTTGTGAAGGAGTTAAAAAATGAGTGCTAAAAATAAAAAGGTAGGGCCCCCACACCCTCCAGTACTAAAGTCGTCAGTTCTTCCCCAACCTACCTTCACCCCAGCCTTTTAGAGACGTAGCCAGGAGGAATAGAAGTTGGTAAAAATGACAAGGTGAGCAATGAAGCTGCTGAAGTAATACTGGAAGGGAAAGAAAAATAGACCATGCATGCAAAAGAGCCTTATGAAACACGGCAACCTTATGAACCACAAAATCCAGCTGAATACCTGATGAAATCTCTGCACTGTAATTATATTAATGCCTTAGCTAGCTCGATTGGAATTTTTGTACCGTTTGCTTTGGTTTCGAAAGATTTATCGTTTTGATGTGCACATTTGGGTTAGGATTCTTACACCCTCCAAGGGCGCCTGGAGGTAGATTATAAATCCCATTTGTAGAATGTGTTTATGCAAAACACATTTTCTAAGATGTCTGGGTAAACCTGCTATTCTCCCTTTACATTCCTGGAGTCACTCTTTGCTTGTGCTCACCAAAGTAAATTGCCTGCCGCTTACACCTGCTTTAAGAAAGGTTTTTGTACTGAGGAGAAATTCTGAAAAGGGGGGTGGGGGAAAGCCCATCGAGCCAGCATGCAGGTAAACATCCCTGATTCAGGGCCTGTTTCTAATTCCAATAAAAATAAGGGAAGCAACTCTTGTGTCTGCTTTCCCAGTTCCTCTTGCCATGTGTGAAGTGAGACTCGGCACTCAAACCAGTCTTCTTCCAGGTGCCGCAGGATGTTTTGGGCCACAACTCCCAAGAGCCCCAGGTAGCACGACCCAAATTCTGGGGTGATGGAAGTGGTAGACCCAAACTCCTGGAGGGCAGCAGATGAGGCAGAGCTGCACTAGATCCATGAACAGATGGCTTTTGGAACTCGTCAACCCAAGAACCACAAGCAGCGCTCAAAATTCCCCAGGCACCAGGCGTGTTTTGCGACTGGCACAAGTCCAATTGCGACCATGTGGAGATCTCTGGATTCCATCTCCATCTGGCTGGCCCCTCCAGCTTTCTTAAGCAGGTTAAGCAGACGAGCTGATTTGCTGCATTTGTATGGTTCAGCTCCCTCTTCAGTTAATCCTTACAGTGACCCTGTGAGGTGTGTTAAGAGGCTGCGATTGACTCCAGGGTCACCCAGTGAGCTCCTTGACTGAGTGGGGCTTTGAACCCTGGTATCTCCCAGGTCCTAGTCCGACACTCTAACCACTGCATCACACTGGCTTCCTAGAGTAATTCTGGTATGAGGTAGCTATATAAATCAAGTAGGTTAATTAAATACAGTGCTACCTCTGGTTGCGAACGGGATCCGTTCAGGAACCCCGTTCGCAACCTGAGCAGAACGCAACCTGCGTCTGCGCATCTGTGCGTGCGCAGGTCGCGATTTGCCGCTTCTGCGCATGATGTCATTTTGAGCGTGTGCGCGAGCGGCGAAACGTGGAAGTAACCCTTTCCTGTACTTCCGGGTCACCGCGGGACGCAACCTGAGAACACTCAACCTGAAGCAAACGCAACACGAGGTATGACTGTACAGGGAAAGCAAAATGTCACAAAAAAATGGATCTGAAATATTTTCCTTGAAGCCTGAATTTGTTCTTTTCTGGATTGTTTTATTTGATGTTGTAAATGGCTTTGAGATTTGTTTTTTAAAATACAAAGCAGTACAATTACGATGATTATGATTATATGATTATGATTATTATTTTCATTGCAAACCCCCCCCCCATTGCCTTGACATTCCATGTTGTGGTGACCATAACCTAGGTTTAAGGTGCCGTTTGGTGATTAGATTATATATCTGAGTTTCCAGCACTGATGGAAGGGAAGCCTCTTCCAGCAGGGCTCAACTTTCTAGGCAAGGGGGACAAAGGAGTCCAGATTTGGGTCAGTTTGCATCCACACAACACAATTCCATTTGCCAGTAGAGATGTCTAAGGTGGAGCTGCCTTAAGTGTGCATATGCACAGAAGTTTGCTCTGGGTCCAGCTTAAACACCAGGCTTGGAAGATGAAGTCCCAGGTTGTGGTGGGGATGAGATCAGGAAAGTCTCGGATTCAATCCCTGTCATTTCCAGGTAGAGCTGCGAGACATCACTGTCTGAAATCCTGGAGAGCTGCTGCCAGCCCGTGTGGGCAATACAGACCAATAGTCTGACTCGGGATAAGGCCACTTCCTACGTTCCACGATAGGCAACAAGAGACAACACAAAATAGGCAGTTGTGATGGTCACCCCGTTCAGCTGCGCAGCTCCCTCCAGGGGGATACAAAGAAGAAGGAGAGAACGGTACACAAAAACCACAAACACACTCAGTTGCCCCCAAGCATAACAATACAGTGGGAAAACTCGGCTGAGATTCAAAGCAAGCAATTGGATACCAATGAACTGCTCCGTAATCTCTCTCCT
This sequence comes from Podarcis erhardii, assembly GCF_964252035.2. Classification (NCBI taxonomy): domain Eukaryota; kingdom Metazoa; phylum Chordata; class Lepidosauria; order Squamata; family Lacertidae; genus Podarcis; species Podarcis erhardii. The sequence goes on along the minus strand of NC_138508.1, from coordinate 75,678,854 downwards.
GCTACCGACTCTTAATGTGACTTCTAGAAACTTATCTCTCAGGCCAGAGGAAAAAATCTACTAAGGCTTAGATTTGGTTGACAAAACTCTCAAGCGCAAGCAAATGATGTCTTGGGACACTAAAAATTCCTTTTTCTTTTCCAAAGCTTTTCATCTTTGATGGGGTTTGATTTCTGCTTTTAACCACTGTTTATCGTAGGTGGGATTCTTGCTGCTTTACTTACAGGCTGTAAATGGGCCTGGGGAATTTTTCTACAACTGAAGTGTGGTATAGCAATGCTTCTGAAAACAACAAAAACAGCAACATTAAACTAACCTCGGTTTTGTTCATTTATTTTGATATCCCACCTTTCTTCCACAGATCTCAAGGTGTCTTACAATGAACTGATCCAGCAGGCTGTTCTTAAATGGATCTCCCTTTCCCCATTTTATTTTAAAAGCAACCCTGTGAGGTAAGTTAAGCTGAGAAACAGTGACTGGCCCAAGGTCACCCAGGGAGCTATATGGCTGACTGGGGATTTGAACCCTGGTCTCCTAGGCCCTAGTCTGGCACTTTAACCACTACAACACACTAGGCTTTGGTACTTAATTTTGTGTTTCCAGAACCACCACATTGGATAAGAACTACATATCTGAATGAGATTGATGTAAAAGGTTCATGTTGATTACCACACAGTGAGGACTTCTGCCAAGGACCCATGGGATACAGAATCCAAGGCACACGGTTTCAGAGATAGAGCGAGGTATATTGCACCCATAAACCCCAGTTCACAACCACCAATCAAGGCAATAGCCAGGCAGAGGCTCATTTCATCATTGACCTTTCCTCTCTACAAGCTTTCTCCCAAAGGTCTCCAAATCTGCTTCTATTCCCTTCCCGTTAGTGCAGCGGTATGGACTCTGGGGTCATCCAGATGTTGTCTGCATATCTATTTGGACTTATTTATACACCGCCTTTCCCCCAAGGTGGTTCAAATATTTAAACACAAACAAATGGCACCGAATATTCTCAGGCCAACTTCAGGAGCTAATGGAATTTACACCAGGTCCAAGCTTCCTTGCTATTGCAGCAAAGAATCTTGTGGCAGGTGTACGGTTTTACTGCAGTGTTAAGCTTTTGTGGACTGCAAACCACGTCATAAGGTGCATGAAGAGGTTCAGGCATTAGAGGAAATGGGACTCCCTAGCACCAGCCCAACTTTCAGGGATGGTGGGAGATGTAGTCTAGCATCATCTGATGGGCCACAGGCTTTAGTTCTCAGTGAATTGACCTTCCTCTCACCTGAGCATCATCCTGCAATGGCACCACCAGGACGATGCTTCAGACTGCACATAAAAAGTGTTTTGGTTCCTGAAATTCATTTTAATTGTGCAAATGAAATGTAACTGTAGGAATCCTACAGGATGGGGTATAAATGTGTGAAAACAGTCTAGATCAGTGGTTCTCAACCTGTGAGTCCCCAGATGTTGTTGGACTACAACTCCCATCATCCCTGACCACTGGTCATGCTGGCTAGGAATGATGGGAGTTGTAAGTACTAGATTGGCTTAGGATTTAAATAAGTTAAGTGATGAATCAAAATGTTTAATGTTGAATTGGTAAGATAGAATGATGTTAAGTGTTGTAAGTTAAGCTTATAAGAACTTTGATTTGGAAAACCGTTAAAAGGACATGTATTGAAATTCAACTAGGGGGATGCGAGGAAGTCACTTAATAATGTTAATAAGATTAATTTGAATAAGGTTATGTTTTATGTTTGTTTGTTTATTTGTTTGCAATTTTGCGAAAACCCATAATTTTTTTTAAAAGAAAAAAAGGAATGATGGGAGTTGTAGTCCAACAACATCTGGGGACCCACAGGTTGAGAAACACTGGTCTAGATCCAAGAACCCCCAGGCATGTACCTCCAGATGGTGGAGATTTCAGGCACTATCCTGGCGCCCAGGTATCTTCACTTGGTCGCAAGTGGCCAACAGGCAGGAGCAAAACGCGCCTGGCACCTGGCTAATTTCAAACACTGGGCAGATGAAAGGGTCCGGTTGTGTTGCTGCAGGTGCGCCGTGCCATTTCTTCTCTCTATGCTCCTCCCAGTGGTCAGTCCTCCTCTGGTCACTGCTGTGGATGCACGGCTTGACTGCCCGTCTCCAGGCACTGTGGTCATCTGCAAGGGATTCCCACACAGCGGGGTTGATCTTGCCAGGCTTCAGGTCACATTTGCAGACGTCTCTGTAATGTGGAGTCCGTCTGCCAACACTAATCAGTGTCCTCACCGTTCCTTGCTGTTACGTATGCCGGCGTGGTTGCTCGAGAGCGAACAGGCAAGACTCCCACTGGTCTTTTCAAGGCTTTATTATCTGTGCAAAACATTTACAGTGCAGAGCGTCTCAATTCCATGTCTGCTCAGTCGCTGGCAGAATCTGGGAGTGGGCGGTCCTTAAAACTTTCCCCAGTATAGCAGCCTTTTGACCCCCATCCTACGCCTCCTCTCTGCGCGTAAACTGACTGTGCAGAGAGGGCGTGGGCAAAGGGGGGCCTGCCTCCCCCCCCCACTTTGCTTAGGCTCGGTGTTGCGTCTCTTGCATCTTCCGAGCCCTGCATCCCTTCCCCACTGAAGGTCGGGCTTCCCTCCTTGCCGGAGGAAGAGCTGCTTCTCACAATCTTCGGAGGCTCCCTGTAACCCAACTGCCCTTCCACCTCTCGCCTCTGAGCTGATGGCAGCTCCCTGAATTTTACTTCAGAATGAGAACAGAAATCGTGCTCCAGTGGCACGGCAGCAGCAGGAGGCCCCATTAGCTAAAGTGGTGCTTCAGGTTAAGAACAATTTCAGGTTAAGAACGGACCTACGGAACGAATTAAGTATGTAACCTGAGGTACCACTGTATATACATGGCCCTTCCCTGCCATGGTTAGCCACGTGGCAAGAGAAATGAGCCAACACTAGGCTGCCACAAATAAGGTACAAACCAAAAATCTGCTGAAAATGCTATTGTTCCAAAAAGAAAATTGTAACAGAGTGCAGTGTGTGGCAGCTCTTAAAATGCCAGCACCTTGATTCATACCCTGAAACCATGGCAAGCATTTTGTAAAAGCACCCTTACGTCAAGCCTGAACCTCTTCAAACGGGGAAGTCATTGAAGATCTTTCGGCAGATAAAACTCTCAGTGTTAACTTCCTGAAACAGGATCCCTGCTACTAGGCAACCACCCCCAGAAACACATCGAAGTAAACGTAATCTATCATTACTGCAACACTCCAAGCCAGCGAGGATTTATGAAATGACTTGACGTGAGGCAAGGCCTGGCCGCTGCTCCCCTCGGCCTCGCTCAGGGGTAGCATTACTGTACAGAGAGATGGCCAAGCAGTAAAACGGTGTTATTAAAGATTCCCAGAGGAACACTGTTCTTTCCCATCTATAGTCGTTATTATGTTATATGATGCGCTTTTCGCATGCAAAACGTTGTACCATCTTTCTCTGCCTTGACCTCATCCCAACCCCATGATATAAAAGTCGGGGATGGCGCCAGGATCCGATCAAGCTGAAAAGCCACCTGAGGCCAAAAAAACCCTGCCTCTTCCAGGAACCAGGCCAAAGGCAATTTTAAGTAGCCCCTTCCATGCTAAAGTGCTACCACTAGAACTCGTTGCTATGTTCACTGTGCTCAAATCTGTGTCCCTTCTGCAGCAGCAGTGGGTAGGAGGTCAATCAGTCAATAATTCATCATGGTCTGGACTACCACGTGATTGAAATTTGTGGCAATCCTTAAAGAGAAAGGAGTCGCAAAGAGCCAGAAAAATACTAATCCAGAACATTAGAAAATATGGATTAAAGAAGAATTATAATGGACTCCCTGAGTGATAAACTAGGGTGGGAGGCCTGGGAGGGGGACTGAGGAAAATATCATCCTACAGAAGGAGGAAAAGCTGGATGCTATTTACAGCTAGAAATGTTCTGGAGTGCAGATGTCACATATTTTGAATAATTACTTTATATATAATTGGAAGACAGAGAAGCGGAAGTATCTTTCTTTTTCTTCTTATTCTTTCCTTCTCTTCTTTCTATCTTTTCTTTTTCTTCTTTCTTTCTTCTTTTATTTTTTCTTTGATAGACTATTTAGATTAATGTTTTAGTTTGGGGAAATCGATATTTGATAATGTTCTGTAATTTTCTTTATATTCCAATAAAATTGATTTTAAAAAAAGATTTATCACAGTCTACAAACCATAGTGGGTAGGTGGTACAGGGACTCTTTGAAAGTCCTCTATCCTCCCAACATTTTGGATCTGGGCCTCTTGTATTTTTAACCTTCTGTTGGAAGCCGTCCAGAGTGGCTGGGGAAACCCAGCCAGATCGGCAGGGTAGAAATAAATCATCATCATCATCTTCATCATCATCATTCTGATGTTACTGACAGGGGAATTGTTACCTGCCTATAGACACCCTAAGAGCAGGAATTTCAATCCAGACCCAAACTTGACACTTAATGGTAATGGTAACCCACAAACTATGGCTTATTGTGAACGACCAGCATGCTGGCGATCACTGCTCAACTGTACCCTTCATTTCCCTATGCCAAGGCAGAAGGAAACACACCCAAGTGCTGCCTTAACATACCAGCACTCATGGTTTGTTTTGCTCTAAACAAACCATGAACAGAAGCCAAAGTCTGTTCCTGGCTTACAGCTTGTGGTTTGTTTGGGGGGAAGCAAACCACAAGTGCTGGTTTTCATGGAACGCTAAGCCAGCACTCTGGTTTATTTCATTCCAGTGCAGCACAGGGAGAAAAAGAACAGGCATGATTGAGCAGCAATAAGCCTAGGTTTTAGTCGCTCAGTTTTTTATTGAAGTATTTTTGTATTGCCACATCATAAAATATCAAGGTGGCGTACGTTACTAAAACATTAGTTGGAACATATTAAACAGAAAATCACTAAGTTGACTGAGTAATCAAAGTTAAACAGCTGCAAAGGCCTGTTGGTATAATCACTGTGTCTCCTAAGCCATGAAGATATTATGCATTCTGAAGAAATTCCAGAAAAGCATAAAAGTGCAGAAGGTCTGCAACGACAACTTCAACACTAGCTGATAAATTCTGAGGCAAGAGGTTTCCTGGTTAGTCCACTTATTCTATCCAATTCTTCTCTTTCTCCTTTATGCATATTGTGAAATAGGCTCTGTGTTGACTATGAAAGTGCAAGCTGTAATGATATAGCTTAGTTGGCTTGATATCCTGGTTTATTTCAAAACTCGTAACCATAGTTTCCTGGTTTGGATGAAACAGGAAACAATGGTTAATTGGATACATCCTGGTTTAACCACGGCTCGAGCGTGATCAGAAGACTGTGATTAGATCTTCCAACTATAAAAAATGATTATAAATTGATTAATTACATTTTATGTATATTATGCCACAACTATTTTGCTATTCATTATGCAATTATTGTTGTTATTCTGTTGAATGGCTGAATGGACGGCTCCAATGCTATCTAAGCAGCAGCAATTTGAAAGGGTTTTTTTTAATAAAAAAAAACCAAAAAACCCACACGTTCCTTTCATGCCATCTCCCCCAGGCTAAATCCATGAAAAAGCTATCCAACTAGGAAAGAATACAGGTGTTATGTACTGAAGTTCTCACCCTGGGCCAGCAAGGGGATACTGTAGATAGTTTTCACTCAGGTCCACATAAGGAAATAAGGGATTGAAACTGTCGTTCAGTGATTGGATAGTTACAGAAAATGGTTACTGTTGTGTTCTAGTGGAGCTCTATATAAGCAGGCTGGCTGAACCCTGCAGTTCTGTTCTGTTCTGGCCTGTGAATAAACAAGAGCTGTTTGAAGAATCGCTGTGTCGTCTGATATGTTCACTCACAACTTAACAACAGGTATCTTATATGCAGTGCTAGAAACTCACGATATAGAACATAATCGCCAAATGGCATCTTATACCTAGGTTACGGTTGCCACAATAGAATGTCTAGGCACCAGGGGCTTTTTGCAATAGAGATTGTTATTGTTGTTTTCATTAATATGTGGTCACAATTGGACCTGCGTACGTCACCAAATGCACCTGGTGCCTGGCTAATTTCTAACACTGCTTTTCCAATTACAGATAGGTAGCCGTGTTGGTCTGCCATGGTCAAAACAAAAAAATTCCTTCCAGTAGTGTATCTGAAGAAGTGTGCATGCACACGAAAGCTCATACCTAGAACTAACTCAGTTGGTCTTTAAGGTGCTACTGGAAGGAATTTTTTTATACTGCTTTTCCAAGTAGTTTTTCCAAGAAGGGCTATTGGAAGTTTGTGTGTCTGTGTGCCTTAGACTGGGGAAACTACGTAGGAAGAGGTTAATTCCCCCTTTTCCCCAGCGCCACTACTCTAATAGAAAGAATAATAATCAGATGTTTCCCACCCCACATCAGATCCTATAGTATTTCTCCTGGGTTCCATCTGTTTTGACCCTCAGCCAGCAGATTCACTGCACTTGCTGATTTCAGAAAAACTCATTCATTCCTCATATTTGTATGCCGTTTTTCCACACACAAAAATCGTGCTCGAAGTGGTTTACGGCAAAGAAAACAAAACATTTCAGAACCAAACAGTGCAAAAAGGATTTCCTAACAACAGAGCAAAACAATACAGCAGCAAATATAACATACAAAAAAGCAACGTATCAGAACTGTAACTATAACAAGATTGCATGAACAACAACCGGCAAACAACAAAAATAAACAAGGGAACTTTACAGTTTCACCCTGGTCCTAGAGACACTTCTGCCATGATGTTAAGCACCAAAACATTTTAGCGGATGCGAGATGGCAAATGCACAGACTAAAAAATGGTTGTGGATTGCAGAAGTCAGTCAGGCAAAACTCAGTTAAACACGCCAAACTGCTGACTCGGGGAAAACTTCCTCGTTACGGGAAACCTGAAGCTGCAGCCCGAACATCAATCCAGCAATCTTGTGTCAAGGTCTTCCTCCTTCCATTTCTTTAATGTGTCGTCCAACTGACACCATGTCCCAAAGTCATTAAACCATGCGTTTATCACTGGCCTCTGAACCACATCAACTAGTCATTTCTCTGAGCTGGTCAGATGACCTGACAAGCCATAATCATCATCATCATCATCATCTATGATTTATACCCTGCTCATCTGGCTGTGTTTTCCCAGCCACTCTGGGCAGCTTCCAACAAAATATTAAAAATACAATAAAACATCAGACATTAAAAACTTCCCTAAACAGGGCTGCCTTCAGATGTCTTCTAAAAGTCAGATAGTTGTTTATTTCCTTGACATCTTATGGGAGGACGTTCCACAGGGTGGACGCCACTACCGAGAAGGCCCTCTGCCTGGTTCCCTGTAACCTCACTTCTCACAGTGAGGGAACCGCCAGAAGGCCCTCAGAGCCTTGTAATCCTTGATAAGGTGGAAGAAAAGGGGGTTTCGAGATCCCACAGCAGACTGCTTTCAACTTGGTGGGCCACAAGTTGACCAGGCCCTGCTTTAAAGGCAGCAAAAGCTAGGAGAGCAGCCCATCCTCTCAGCCTTTAGAGATCTGGTACAGCTCAGCGAACAGAAAAGCTGGAATGCTACACTGGAATGTATCATGAGTCTCTGTGCCTCTCCCCAGATGTTCCTTTGCCTCTTCTCCCTGCAGCCAATTAAGCATGCAGAATCTGCTATGTCAGCCTTTGCCAACCGGCACTGGCTTGGCCTGATGGGAACCGTAGTCCAAAATATTTGGACGGCGCCAGCTTGGCAAAAGAGGTTGCTTATGCAAACAGTTAGAAGCAGGCACCTTTCCACCTTTCTGCTTAACCCCAGACACTTAAAAATCTGCTCTGGCATATCCTGGAAGGTGAGCTCGTTTTATGACTAGCACATGTTGCATGCCGTCCTGAAACTGTATTTGATGAAGGGTGGTAGAAACCTTTCAATAATAAATAAAATATACAAAGACTGTTTCCCTTTCCAGGGAAAAAGCACACTCTTCCCCCTCTGTTCTGAGGCCACGTCACAAATACTGCTGGACTCGAACCCAAAGATGTTGAGATTTTGCAGAACTGAAGCAGGCTGCGTTGTCTCATTGTGCCAAAGTGGTTTGCGTTTCGGCAACCCAAGCCACTTATTTAGAATGGAAGCAGATGTAAGAATGGCTTTGCTAGATCGGACCGAGGTCTATGTAGGTTTGGCATTCCATCTCCAAAAGCATCCAAGAGAAATGCTTTTGGGATGCTCAAAAGCAGGGCATCAATTAGAATAACATACTTAGAACTCCATATTAATTCATCCACACACACACACAAAAATAAAAAACATTGACAAAGCACCATATCTCACTAAGATTTAAACCTAACAGGCCTGGCATCAATACATGACCACTGGGCAACTGCCATGGGCCCAGGAGAGCCCACCGCTGAGTGTTAAGCTACGTTTTTAATTTCTCACAATCCAGAGCAATGGAAAATTTGGACAGCATTTCCCTGTTTCCACTGCCGCAGCAAGGTAAGCCTGCTGGCAATGTAAGATGTGCCCTGATGTAAGATTCTACCAATGGCCTTCTGAAAGCTGCAGTCGGACCAGAAACCTAGCAAGCTCCACAAGGAATGAGCTTCAAAACAGCCCCCCAACTCTCCAGCTGTAAGGAACCTCAAGCAAAGCGGTTTGGTTAAAGCAAGGAATGTGTGAGGGAAGAACAGCTGCTGCCCTGATTTTCAGAGGCTATTGCTGCTGCATTGCATCATCTGTCACAGTGCTGTCACTGTGATGCTTCTGCCAAGTCCAGTCCATCGGATCCCTGGACCGGCACTGCGGCGGTACCTGCATTGTTTAAAAAAAAAAAAAGCAGGGGAAGGGAAAAGGAAAGATTTGCAGGTTTGCTCCAGCTCCAACGCTCTTGAGTAATGCGTTTCGAATGATTCAAAAAGTTATCATCAAGAGTTATCTAGTTATCCTCAAACATCCCTTACTGCAGGTGTTTCCTGTCTATACAGAACTGATGGAGTGCCACTGCAAGCAGGCACTGCGGCTGCCAGCTTTATTTATCTTCTTCCCCTTCGCCATCTTACACTTTTGAGCGAGGATTTGTGCTGTTGAAGAAACTGGCAAGTAAAGCAATCAACTTATCGGCGAATTAGCCTAACTGAGCGATCAAACTGCAACGCCCGGAGAACGATGCCCACGTAATTTATCGAGCGTAGAATGCGCTGCATGCTACTTTTTGAGAAGGGCATCTGGAAAAGCCGAGTTCCTTCCCTTGGTATATACTGGGGATTTATGAAGGCTTGACGCTTTGGAGTTAAATGTCGCGTAGTTCAGCCCTGCACAACTGGTGGCCCACCAAGACAAACACAGCACACCAGACACACACACTGGGATTCACCATGTGTTTAATAAGAGTTCTGTTTCTGCAGCTGCCAGGCCAGTAGCACATCAGCAATGTTACGAAGCAGAGCCTCTGCCCGCAGTGGACTATGTTCAGCTTGGTGGATGCAAAGTTTTACAGTCGTCTCAAAGCGAGAGGCAGCCCCTCCAGAGAGATATTAAATGGGAGACATGGGCAGCACTCTAACATTCCACTTTGCCACCCAATAGGCTTCATGGAACTCCATGGACGGCCAAGAGATGCACAGCAGCAGGACCTTATAACACATTATGCGTAAGCCCCACTTTCCCCAGTTTTGTGCCCTCTAGACATTTAGGACTGCAATTCCCATCATCCCTGAGCACTGGCCATGCTAGCTGGGCCTGATGGGAGCCGTAGAAAACATCTGGGTTCTGCTCCAGCGGGTAGGACTTAAACCAATGGATTCAAGTTACAGGAAAGGAGATTCCGACTAAACATCACGAAGAGCTTTCAGAACTGTGTCCAATACTGGGCACCACAATTTAAGAAGGATGTTGACAAGCTGGAACGTGTGCAGAGGGCAACGTAGATGATAAAGGTTTGGAAACCAAGCAACAGTTGAGGGAGTTGGGTCTGTTTAGCCTGGAAAAGAGGAGACTGAGAGGAGATACGATAGCCATCTTCAAATATCTCAAGAGCTTTCATGTGGAAGAGCGAACAAGCTTGATTTCTCCTGCTCTGGAGGACACGAACCAATGGCTTCAAGTTACAGGAAAGGATATTCCAAAAAAACATCAGGAAGAACTTTCTGACAGGCAAGAGTTGTTCGGCAGTGAAACAGACTCCCACAAGAGGTGGTGGACTCTCCTTCCATGGAGGGTTTTAAGCAGAGCTTGAATGGCCACCAGTCATGGGTGATCTAGTTGAGATTCTGGCATTGCAGGGCTTTGGACTTGATGACCCTCAGGATCCCTTCCAACTCTACAATTCTATGCTTCTAGGAAGGCTAACTCTGTCTCACCCTGTAGCACTTACTGGAAAGTACAGGCAGTGTTATGGGAAAGAGCAAGTATCATCTTTCCCCTTGGGACTCCCACGCTTTCACAGCTGCCAACGAAAAGCCTGGGCAGGCCAGGGCAGCTTCAGAGTATTCCCACCTGCTTGAGAGCACCCGCACAATCGTTTCCTATCTTGTTTTCTGATCCTTGATATAGTTCAGAAACTTCACTGCCAGCAGCTTCTGCTCAAGTCGGCCACAACTGAGACTCTCAGGCCGGGTGCGACAGCATCAGATCACACCTTCCAGACCCCGAAAGCCATGAAACCCAACTGACAAATAACGATGTGGTAGCAAATGACTAGTCTAAATAACCTGGGAGGACAGCGAAAGCATTTTGGAAATACCAGAAGTTCATTTTAAGCAAGGTGCTGTTTACACAGGCGTTGTTCAAACACCGGGTTAGGTGGAGGTCACACACTGTACTCAGATAACAAGATGTTTCAGAGAGATAAGATTAAGCTAATGGGCCCTTGTGCCAGTATCTTCAAATAAACTCCAGTGTTCTTCTTCTGGGGCTCTAGGGACTAACCACCCAAACTCCTCCTCCTCGCTGGGAGGCTCGAAATTTTCCGTTGGAAACCAAAAACAAAAATCACGGCACAGGAGTGCTATACAGATCCAAGAAAAGTAACCAAGACACACAAAGGGCTGAAATAATTACAGCAAAACTACTAATGTAGTTCAACTAACCTACCCCAGCTGCCTGAATGTGAATTTAAACAACAACAAACACGTTATAGGTAAAAAAAATAATGGGAGAAAAGAGAAGCAGCAACACACTGCAGAATTCAGTCTAACTAAGGGGTGCCTTAACCTGTGGCTTCCTTCCAGATGTTGTTGATCTGCATCTGCCATCATCCCAGACCAGTAGCAGCATTCGAAATTCGCCAGGTGCATTTTGCACCTGGCTATCGTCCACTCGCGACCAAGTGAAGATGCCTAGGCACCAAGTATGACACCTGACATCACTTACCATCTGGAGGTGCATGCCTGGGGATAATTGGATCTGGGCTGTTCACACACACTAATATCATACCCTGTAGGAATAGCCCAATATTTACATGGACTGTCCCTGGATCAAGTGACTTTTCTTCTTCAAGTTCTCAGAGTTCTCAACCCAGCTCTAAGTTGTCCTCTGAACTAATCAGATGTTGAACTCAGAATCAGTCACAGACAGTCCATCATTTGGTAAATAAGATTCCTGCCCCAAAATGGCTACTAGACATTCTGTTCTGGTGACTGTAATCTTGGTTTAAGGAGCTGTTTGGCGCCTAGTTTATATATTTGAGTTTCCTTACCCTGGTCCCTTTGTCTCCTGGTTCAACTGTGCAGAGAAAAGAGCAAACTGCATAGGAATCAGACTTTAACCAAGTCAGACCACTGGCCAATCTAGCTCAGTATTGTATACACTGGCTGCAAGCAGCTCTCCAAGGTTTCAGGCAGGGATTGACCTGGATATACCAGGAATTGAGTCGGGGACCTTCCACATGCAAGGCACATGTTTCTACCAGCTGAGCAATGGTCCTTCTTTTAGTACAGCAGCATCAAGAGTGTAGATCAAGCAACACCTGACTGCTGTCTAGCCAGTATCAGAGCCCACCACGTCCAACATCACTGCTGTAGACCCTGTCCCCCCTCCAAATTCTGGAGCCCCAGTCTGCACAAGGAAGCCCCCGTTGGAATTGCCCACAACGCCATGCAGCAACGTAACATATGCTGCTGTCCAGCTACCTTTTCCTTCTGAAGTAAGTCTAACCCCACATTTAAGCAGAAACAAATATGAAAGGGGAGAGACCCATCAGAGCAGAGCACCTACAAACCTGGAGCTGGTTTCTCACAAATACATATACATCATATACATATACATATACATATACATATACATATACATATACATATACATATACATATGGGACGCGGGTGGCGCTGTGGGTTAAACCACAGAGCCTAGGACTTGCTGATCAGAAGGTCAGCGGTTCGAATCCCTGTGACGGGATGGGCTTCCGTTGCTCAGTCCCTGCTCCTGCCAACCTAGCAGTTCGAAAGCACGTCAAAGTGCAAGTAGATAAATAGGTGCCGCTCCAGCGGGAATGTAAACAGCGTTTCCGTACGCTGCTCTGGTTCGCCAGAAGCGGCTTGGCCATGTGGGCCACATGACCCGGAAGCAGTACGCCGGCTCCCTCGGACAATAAAGCGAGATGAGCGCCGCAACCCCAGAGTCAGTCACGACCGGACTTAATGGTCAGGGGTCCCCTTTACCCTTTTTATACATATACGTATACGTATACGTATATGTATATGTATACGTATACATTCACTGGCCAAAATCAAGTCAAGTGAATAGCTCAGTTGGTCAGAGCATAGTGCTGACAACACCAAGGTTGCAGGTTCAATCCCAATACAGGACAGCTGCATATTCCTGCATTGCGGTGGGCTGTATTAGATAATCTTTAAGGTCCCTTCCAACTCTACAATTCTATAAGGCTTTGGAAAGTGGGTCAGAAAATGGGAGCATCTCAGGATCGACTGGTTCCTCCAATTACTCAAGCTATTAGGATATATGCCATGTAAACCACACAACACCTATCCAACTTACAATTATCCCAAAGCCTGGAACAAATTTGCTTGGCTAAGTAAGAGGACAATCATTTGTTTCGTTTATTTGTTGTTAACTACAAATTGCCCTTCCTTTTAAAAAGGAAAAGGGTTGCGGCTGTTGTTACGTTGGTACTGACTCCAAGCGGCGCCCGTTCTGTAAACAGGCTGGCTAGAAAGATTTAGCATCGGGGCTTCTCTAATTACAAATGTTCAGAAACAATTTAAGTTCCAGAGCCCGGGGGCAGCCAAAGAGCCACAACTTTGGAATATCCCCTCAACTGGAGATGTGAAATCATTGCTCTTCCCCACTCCCCTCCAACACTACTGGAAAACATCCATGCGAAACTGTGAAATCAATAATGGGATTTGCTGGGAACTAAAAAACAACAGCAACAAGTCTCTGCAGTTAAGTGCTTGCTCAGATTATCTCACTTTTGCATTGTTATGACTTACGAGTCTGGGAGCTGGTATCTGGTGAGGGAGGAAAGCAATAGAGTTGTAAAGAGAGGGAAAACTGGGGTCTGTGCAAAAAGGAAGGGCAGTTGGCAGGGTCCAGAGACTGAAGTTCAAAATTAGCTCAAGGTTATTGTCTGAAGTAGCTGAATGTTGGCCCATCATTTAAAAAACAAGACTTTAGTGCTGACTTGCCCCCAAATGGCAGCTAGATATTCCATTTTGGCGACTGCAACCTTGGTTTAAGGAGCCGTTTGGCACCTAGATAATTATGTATCTGAGTTTCTAAAGCTGTTCAGCTGTGTGCACACACTCCCATGCAGTACACTGAATCCCGTGTGCTCCCACGGCTGGTTTGTGAAGCTATGTACACACAACTCACATCTATCCTCTTGAGATATACTGAGTTTTGCTGCCCCCCCCCCCCCAATTTGAGTTCCATTTGAAAATGTAGGCCATATGAAGGCATCCAGTGTGGTGTAGTGGTTAAGAGCGGTAGACTCGTAATCTGGGGAACCGGGTTCGATTCCCCGCTCCTCCACATGCAGCTGCTGGGTGACCTTGGGCCAGTCACACTTCTCTGAAGTCTCTCAGCCCCACTCACCTCACAGAGTGTTTGTTGTGAGGGAGGAAGGGAAAGGAGAATGTTAGCCGCTTTGAGACTCCTGAAGGGGAGTGATAAAGCAGGATATCAAATCCAAACTCCTCTTCTTCTTCCACTCTATGCCCACAAGTGCCAAGCGGGCAACTTGGGAACTTGTCCAATCAATCATATTCTGCAATTTGAAACACAGTGGGGGGGGGGGAGTGGGAATGACCTTGCTGCATTTTAAGGCAGTGGTGTGTACAAAGCCTCCGCTTAGGTCACAGTTTCTAAACCACCACCACTACCGACATCACCGGTCCAAAGGCCTATGCAAAGCAAAATATCTCACTGCCTCCTCCTTATTTCACTGCATGTTACACACCAGGCATGACCAAAAGGAGCAGGCAAGTGTTCAAGGAAAGCATGCGCTTGTTTCTTCCGATCAAAGATGCTCCTGGCTTCCAAGTTCTTTCACTCCCACTCGTTACCACCTTCTCTCCTGTTATATCTGGCCAAAACCTCAACACAATCTGCGGTATCTGCTGGCACACCCAAGGATATGCAGCCGTAAGCTACAGAACTGCGGGTACACTTTTAAGACTCTTGGTCTGAATTAAAGACTAATGCACATCTTTATTAAGCTTGGCACATCACTTTTAAATGCTCACCTTTTGTTTTTTTGGCTTATGCTTTTTAAAAAATTAAACCTTTTAGACTACCAATGACCCACAGAAAGGGAGAGCCAGCGTGGTGTTGTGGTTAAGAGCGGTGGACTCGTAATCTGGTGAACTGGGTTCGCGTCTCCGCTCCTCCACATGCAGCTGCTGGGCGACCTTGGGCTGGTCACACTTCTCTGAAGTCTCTCAGCCCCACTCACCTCACAGAGTGTTTGTTGTGGGGGAGGAAGGGAAAGGAGAATGTTAGCCTCTTTGAGACTGCTGAAGGGGAGTGAAAGGCGGGCTATCAAGTCCAAACTCCTCCTTTTCCTTTATAGCCCGGGATTCGGGCTGCTGCCTGCTATCCGCAAGCCTTCGGAGCCCGGCGGGAACTCCCACGAAGGCTTGCGGATAGCTTCCTGAAGCCTGGAAAGCGAGAGGGGTCGGTGCACACCGACCCTTCTCTCACTCTCCAGGCTTCAGCGAAAGCCTGCATCCACTCCATAGGACGCACACACATTTCCCCTTCATTTTTGGAGGGGGAAAAGTGCGTCCTATAGAGCGAAAAATACGGTAAGTACTTAACCCGAGGTACCACTGTATTTCCTTATATTTTAAGGCCCTCCACAGCTGCAGACATATATTGTGATATATCATGATATTTAGCTGGTGATATATTGTGATGTTGAAAACCAGATATTGCCCAGCCCTAGTACAGAGTGCCCAAACCACAGTTTCCCTAATTCAGGCACCAGAGCAAACCACAGTTTAACAAATTCAGAAGTCTTCTATTTGGCAGAGCACAAAAAGGAAAGGAGGGGAAGGGACTGCAAAGACACATAGTGCATCAATAACTCAATAACTCATGGTTGCTTAGGCCCAGGAATGTGATGTCTGCACCGGGCCAACATTTTCCAAAGAAGTCTTCTCTGTCCACACTTTTGCCTACAAGTCATTAAAGAAAACAGCATCAAGAGACGTACACCCACATCTGAATTGGCAGTGAGAGAGGCAAGTGCAGCAAAACTTTGCTAATTCACATTTCCCTAAGCCGTACACCCTATAATTGAAAAATAGGAATCTCTATCCTTTTCTGTCTGGTCAGCGAAGATTTAACTGCATATTGCTGTAATGAGGTTTCAAATTACTAGGGCAGAATTACTGCACTGCTATAAATATAACAATTTTCTGCAAAGAAGTAATCTCCAAGAAGTATGAACGAAACAATGCATTTGCTATTCGGGAATAAAGTTAATTTCATCTCGCACGAGACTGCACTGACAACAGATCTATACCGCGCCCCGCACGGCAGCAATTTAATAATATGGTAGTTGGTTAGGTAATTTAAAGTCAATCAAATAGTGCTATGAAAATCGTACATAAATAACATTAAGAGTTCATGATGGATTGAAAATTGATTTTTCCCATTTCTAAAATTAGCAGGGAAAGTATTTTAGGAGCATTAGGTATTTCACATAAAAGCAAGTCACTGGCTGAGGGTATCTAACGTAGGAGGGCAGTCAAGGACACATTTGGGGAAATGTGTAATCTAATGCTGTTTTTCTGCTTGCACATGGAGTCAGTGAGACTTAGGAACAGTGAAACCTGCCTTAAACCAAGTCAGATCCTCTGTCTGTCCAGCTCAGGATGGTCTCTATTGACTGACAGGAGCTATCAAGCTATTATTAAATAATTTTTTTTTAAAGGGTTTCAGATGGGGGACATTTCCAGTGTCACTTGAAAATGCTGGGGTGTTTTGACTGCAAAGCAGCCGTCCTGCAACCAGTTTTAGAAACTCAGATATATAAGCTAGGTACCAAAAGGCTCCTTAGACCACAGGTGCAGTCGCCAAAATGGGATGTCTAGTTGCCATTTGGGGGCAAGACGGTTCTAAAGTCTTATTTTTCAAACGATGGACTATGTGATTCTCAGTTCAACATCTGGCTAGTTCAGATGACAACCTTGAGCTAGGTTAAGAACTTTTGAGAACTCGAAGAAGAAAAGGCACTTGATCCAGGGACAGTCCACATAAACGCTGGGCTATTCCTACCTCTTTTTCTTAACAGTGACACGGACCATTCATAACATTAAGTATATTCTTCACAACTGTGGGTGGGGTAAGGCAAGTGATAGCGATTAAGTATGACATTGTTCACCGCTCCTGCTCCGGCCGCGCAGAAAAAGCATTTTGGTTCCTGAAATTCATTCTGATTCTGCAGGTAAAATATAACAAATAGAATGCTACAGGATGGGGTATTAAGTGCGTGAAAACAGTCCAGATCCAATGATCCCCAAGCATGCACTTCCAGGTGGTGGAGATGTCAGGCACTATCCTGGCAGCCAGGCATCTTCACTTGGTCGCAAGCAGCCAAAAGCCAGGGCCAAAATGCACCCGGCGCCTGGCTAATTTCGAACACTGCCTGCCACTGACCTGTAGGCCTTTCCCACCACGTCAGTGAAGGCTTGCATAGTGAGTTTGTGCAGACATTACATTTGACAGGATTTTTCAACCCTGGTCAAAACAGTGCGACCCAAAGCACATTCACTCAGAAGAAAGCCTCGCTGGGCTTGCTGGCTAGGATCAATCCCGCCAACTCGCCCAAAAGCTTGCATGCATGCACACAACCACAAAAAGGCAGAACTACTCCAGCCTCCAACCAAACCCTCAAGCGGGACCACTCTTCCGCAGTAAGACGGTTTATGGAAGAAAGCCTATAATACGTCGATTCCATAGAAAGCGGACCAAGGCACACACGTGTGCAGGAGAGGGGAACGAAACGAGAATAAAAAATAACGCGAAGAAAAGGAAATTAAGCAGACACCAGACACCCGGGCGAGAAAAGCACTGTCATCACAATAAATCTCTTATTTTATCACTTTTTTTATTATGCCAAAGGAAATAGGAAGCCAGAAGCGGGTAAGGCCACCTGCACGTTGCAGAGAACGGTTAGTTGGGGCAGCTGTAGGTTCAGAACCGAGAAACCTTTTCAACTATCAAAAACAATATCTAAAGCTTCATTTTCCGTAGCGACGGAATGCCGTTGTCTCCTGGCACAATTTCCCCGCCAGCGGGGCCCACAAGTGCAGCCACAAACCTCCACACGTGGGGGTGGCCTTTCCACATCTACATGCCACTACCGCCACCATCAGGAACAGGCAGAGTGTCTGCCCCCCACCACAAAAAAACCCCTTTCCAGTTACCTGCAGTAGACCAGGCACTCCATGTGGTTGATCTCTTGGTCGGAGAGGTACCGGCTGTAGTCTTCCCACAAGTCCTTGACCGCGGTGACCGCCAGGATGAAGAGGACGGGGGCCAAGGCCAGCTCAGGCTGGAAGGCGTTGACAGCCGGCACAAAGTTGAGCAGGGCGATGAAGACAAAGTAAACGTTGGCCAGGCGATGGAACTGCTCAAAGAGGTTTTTGGGCAGGAAGGACAGAGCCGTGTATTTGGTGGTCTTCAGCCTGTTGTCGGCTGGGGGAGGTGGGGGGTTCTCCGCTTCGGGCCAAGGTGCCAGCAAGTTGGAACATACTCTCCGTGTCTTGCCTGCATCTTTCTTCTTCTTCCTTTCTTTTTCCTCCTTCTGCTCTGGAGAAGACTCCCTTCCACCTCTGCCTTGTGTCATGGTCTAATCCACCCCCACCCCCCCAAAAAACCCCACAACACACACACACACAGAGAGAGAGAGAGAGAGAGAGAGAGAGAAGCAAAGTTAGAACTTTTCCCGCACTTTCCACATGGAGAAAGCAGCCAGCCCCTCTCTCCCTCCTTTGCAAGATGTGATCATCTTTTTGAAAACTTACTCATGCCCTTATTTTCTTTCTCCCCTCCCCTCCAAGCTAAGAGAGAGGTGAGGATCCTCCCTCCAGCTCCCTTGAACCCTCCCATCTAGAAATTTCTGTTTGGAATAGGGATCTCACTCTTTCTGCCTCTCCCCTCCGAATCTAGGAAGATGCTCTCTTTTCTTCTTCTTCTTCTTCTTCTTCTTCTTCTTCCACTTTCCCTCTCCTTCAAACTTCCCCCCGCTGCCTTGCCAGCGACTCCCGGGCGAGGAGGAGCTGCAGGAAGAGGAGGAGGAGGACTCGCACAAAGTAGTCCTTGTCTTACTTTGCACGTCGTTTCTCGCCAGCCCACGGCTAGCTTTCGTTTCCGCTCCGCCGCAAAGAACAGGGGCTCTTGCTTACGGGAGGGAAGCGGCTGGCGGGGCGCGCGGGGAGGGGAAGAGAAAGTTGCACTCATACCGCGCGGCGCGCGGGGGAGGTTCCGGGAAACTTCCTAGAAAGAGATTGGGGGGGGGGAGCGGGAGGAGGAGGAGGCTCACAAGGCCGAGGGAATAATCCCACTACTCACCCCCCTCAGAAAAAAAAACACAACCCACGGAGGCGGAAAAAGTAAATATATGAATTTGAAGCGGGCGCAGCGTGGCTGTGCGCATGGGAACTCCGCGCACCACGTGCGATCCGATCCTACGTCGGTTCGATCCCATGGGGCTGCCGCGTAAGGCTGCTTCATGGGGCTACCCTAGAACACACTCACACACACACACACTCTCTCTCTCTCTCTCTCTCTCACACACACACACACACAGTGTGTAGAGAAGGCTTTCCCAACTTTCGGTTTCCTGCTTTGTTTGGACTACAACTCCCATCATCCCTAGCTAGCAGAACCAGTGGTCAGGGATGATGGGAATAGTAGTCCCCCAAAAAACAGCTGGAGACCCAATTTTGGGAAACCCTGGTAGGGAAAGTATAAAGAGATGGTGCGTCTAGAGCAGGAGTAGGCAAACTAAGGCTGGGGGGCTGGATGCGGCCCAATCGCCTTCTAAATCCGGGCCACGGATGGTCCAGGAATCAGCATGTTTTTACATGAGTAGAATGTGTCCTTTTATTTAAAATGCATCTCTGGGTTATTTGTGGGGCCTGCCTGGTGTTTTTACATGAGTAGAATGCATAGCTGTCAACTTTCAGATTTGATAATAAGGGATCAGCAGCCTCACCTGTCCCAGGGACAGTCGATGGGATATCTAACAATCTGGGATAGCAGCGGGAAACGGCGCTGGAATAAGGGAATTTCCCGCAAAAAAAGGGAAGGTTGACAGCTATGAGAATGTGTGCTTTTATTTAAAATGCACCTCTGGAATATTTGTAGGGCATAGGAATTTGTTCATCTCTCCCCCCCCCCCATGGTCTGAAGGACGGTGGACCAGCCCACGGCGGAGAAAGGTTGCTGACCCCTGGTCTAGAGACAGAAGGAAAGTGTGGGTGGATAGAGTATATATCGATAGTGTCTATACAGATATATTATTTCTGTGTTGCCGGGGGTTGGGCTAGATAACCCTCGGGGGTTCCTTCCAACTGTTAGCTCTGTGTCTCAATCGGTTAAAGAGGTTTCTTCTCCCATCAATACTGCATGGCAGGCAGGGGTTGCCCCAGGACTATCCCCGGGATCCCTCGGGATGGAGGAGAAGGGATCCTGTTTAAAAGCTGTTTAAAATGGCATTTCCAGGGATGATGGCCTCTCTCTCTGTCCCCACCCTTGAACTTGCCACACCACATTCCTTCCACTTATGCACCAGTCATGGGGTGGTGGTTGGTTTTTGGGTTTGTTTTGTTTTAACACTTTTTCTTTGTTGCTTTTCAATTGCTTATATATACTGTTGCTTATATATATGGAGAGAGGCGGTAACCTGACGTCAATTGCTTGGAAGAGGCGAGGAGATTGTTTTAGATGGGCACAATCCTGCGTATGCCTCCCCTGCTAATGAGTCTCAGGGAATTTAGTGGGGTCTTCAATCGCAAGGATGTGTGCACGCAAAGTGATTTTTGTTTGCGCGTGTGAATGAGCTATTAGAGCAGGATTTGCCAACCCCAAGTAAATCCACAGCTTCTCTACCGCAAGCAAGTGATGTTCATGCCGCGTCAGTTTGATAACTACCTTGCTGGCAACCTGATTCACATAATATATACTGAAAGATGAGAGAAACGAGAAAAATAAGAGCTTGAAGAGACAGCCCATCCCTAGCTGATGAAGGAGATCCACTACTTTGTAAATCAAGCAATATCTAAATTTTAGGAAATAAATAAAATACGGTAAATATTCTCATCCCTGATATGTAGCCAGTCAATCTTTGCTTAAAAACTTCCCAACTCCACTTCTCCCAGGGAGTCCATCCCACTGTACAACAAAGACGGTTGAAAACTGATCTGCAGGGCTGGTTTTCCTGTGAGCAGAAAGATTCCCATAGAAAAGGGAAGTTGGGTTTTTCAACTTAGATCTGCTCCTTAAAAATAAAAATCTGGCCGAACGCTTTTGCGTGTCAGCAGAAATTAAACCACAACGTGTGAAGTGACGCTTAGCCACGATGCCCAAGAGATTAGTTAGCTAACACTTTGCAAAGAGAAATCACTCGTCCACTACAAGGTTGGAATTGTGCGCAAAACAAAATACCCTGGAGACCAGTTATGCCAAATCACAAAATGTCAGCAGATCATATACTGTAATAAGTTATTCTTTAAGGCGCAAGGAGTTGGAGGTTTCCTGCATCCACGGCACCATGCTCTGGCCCACAAGCAGGAACACTGGAAGTAGCTGCACAGCAGGTTGAAATTCACCAGGTGATGCATGGAAGATACACCAGTTGAATTTCTGCCTGGCATGCTGCTGTCCATGCCCCAAAATATAGCCCCAAATCTTTAAAATAATTTTTAAAAGTGGCAAATGTGCAAGAATCTTTCTTAACTTTTCCATGGGGGTACCTCTGCTCACAAGCAAGTTATCTTTGTCAGTATTATGGGCTGGTGGAAAAGATAATCAGAGTGTTGTGCACTGCAGGGCTGGATTAACCATTAAGCAAAATAAGCACATGCTTAGGGAATCAAGGGAATGGGGAGGGGGGCGCACCACAGATATTTTCCATGGCTGCATTTACCATGGCCCATATGGTGCAGCTGAACAAAAAGTAAACATTATTTATACAACTAAAGAAAAAATACACACTATTTTCCATCTTACTGTAGGTTTTGTTTCATTTCAAAAAAATAAATTTTATTTTACGGCTTATTATTTGTTTATATTTTGAACTAGATATAGTTCAAAACAGGGAGGAATTTGACAAGGTTGAATGGAGCCAAATTTGGGACAAAGCCCCATTTAAATCTGTACCCACAAGAATTCACAAAAACTCAATAAAGGTTCTCCACACCACTTGTACATGCATCCTCTTTTGCTAAGTAAAATTACTCAGATCAGTCTTGCCAATGGTTGGGGGTGCTTTCGAACTGCTAGGTTGGCAGGCGCTGGGACCAAACGACGGGAGCGCACCCCGCCGCGGGGATTCGAACCGCCGACCGTTGTACTTTTTAAACCCATATATAAATTTGTGTTCATAGTTTTTCAGGAAGCAGGCATGAGAACAAACTAAAGCATGATTGCCTGACCCTAAAATTGTACAGTGGTACCTCGGGATAAGTACTTAATTCATTCTGGAGGTCTGTTCTTAACCTGAAACTGTTCTTAACTTGAAGCACCACTTTAGCTAATGGGGCCTCCCACTGCCACCGTGCCACCGGAGCACGATTTCTGTTCTCATCCTGAAGCAAAGTTCTTAACCCGAGGAACTATTTCTGGATTAGCGGAGTCTGTAAACTGAAGCGTCTGTAACCTGAAGCGTCTGTAACCCGAGGTACCACTGTACTTCTCTCCATTTTAAACTTGGAAGCTCAGGCCCTTAGTCACAAAGAACGTATCATTCACCTTACAACTGCCGTTAAGATTACAACAGCCAAACTCTTGAATACAGATCTCACCGCTTCCAGATCACTGGAATTTGGGTCTTATGGAAAAAATGACTGGACACATACAAGGATGTGGAGAAGGTAAACAGTGAGACAAGTTTTATGCCCTTTGGTCAAGTTTTATTTCTTACCCTGCAGTGAAGGAACATGGATATAGACCACCTGCCACTCATGGAGTTTTATGCAAAGATGCTTCTTTGACAGATTCTGTGATCTGGCTCCGTATAGTTAAAGCCATGTTTTTTCCAGTAGTGATGTATGGAAGTGAGAGCTGGACCATAAAGAAGGCTGAGCGCCGAAGAATTGATGCTTTTGAATTATGGTGCTTGAGGAGACTCTTGAGAGTCCCATGGACTGCAAGAAGATCAAACCTATCCATTCTTAAGGAAATCAGCCCTGAGTGCTCACTGGAAGGACAGATTCTGAAGCTGAGGCTCCAGTACTTTGGCCACCTCATGAGAAGAGAGACTCCCTGGAAAAGACCCTGATGTTGGGAAAGATGGAGGGCACAAGGAGAAGGGGACAACAGAGGACGAGATGGTTGGACAGTGTTCTTGAAGCTGCCAGCATAAGTTTGACCAAACTGTGGGAGACAGTGGAAGACAGGAGTGCCTGGCGTGCTCTGGTCCATGGGGTCACGAAGAGTCGGACACGACTAAACAACTAAACAACAACAATGATCTGGCTTGGTTTTGCTTCCTCGCCACTCCCTCCCCCCTCTGGGAATTGAATGGTATAATCTTCCTTTTAGTTGTTATATATAGATTTGTAGAATCGTAGAATTATATCAAACCTCTTTGGTGTTTTAAGGTAGAATCGGAGAATGGTAGAGTTGCAAGGGACCCTGAGGGTCCACTAGTCCAATGCAGGAATCTTTTGCCCAACAGGACTCGAACCCACAACATGAGATTACAAGAGTCTCGTGTTCTACCAACTAAGCTATGTGTTCTGTTTTGTTTCTGAAAAGTAATTTTAAAAAAGAAAACAGCAGCTAGTGTTTTATAACTGGATCAGAACCACAGCACTGGAGTAGGGGCTTGACTATTCCCCCCCCCTATACAGTTATCCCCATCTAAATGCCAAGGTGCTGTGGAGAAAAAACTGGGTACTTTTCCTTCCTGGGACAAACTGTAAGTGGGAGGGGGCTGACAGACAACCTGGCTCAGAGGAAAAGGTTTATTCCCCCTCCCCTAGTGTTACAATCCTGATCCCATTCGGAGGCTCCTAAGGCAGTATTTAAAAGAACTGGGCAATCTGCTGACAAATCAGCACCATTTCATCAAATATACCAGAGGCCACCCGGTGCTTAGCATGCTGGTTTGACAAAAACCAAGTATGTTCAGAATTTACCCAGAACAAAGCCCTTAGGACCCTCTCGTATTGATTTCTTTGTTTCGCTGCTTGAAAACATCTATATGTCTTTAACTCGCTGTGCTTTTTCCCCCTTCTCGAGGTCCAGCTGAATGAAAGGAGCTCCCAAGAGGTGCATCTGGGTCCTTATGCAATGTCCATTAATTTCTCTTTTTTAATAATAATTTTTATTAATTTTCCAATTTTAAAACAAAACAACAACAACATAGATACATCAACAGAAACAAACAAACACACAAAATATCATTTCTTAACCTCATTTTCATAACCCTCCTTTCTCGGACTTCCCCATACCTCACCCTTTTTGCATCCTTGTTTTACATTTTTTCAACAACCCTTTTTGCCAGTTAAATTAAAACTTATTATCTTTCTCAATTTCACCTTAGATCATCAAACAGTTTCAGCTGCAATTCTGCATCCTCCTTCCCCTTGACATTTTAGCACTCCTCAATTTTATAACAGTCCTTAAGATATACTTTAAACTTCTTCCAATCTTCCTCCACCGTCTCCTTCTCTTGGTCACGGATTCTGCCAGTCATTTCTGCCAGTCCCATAAAATCAATCACTTTCGTCTGCCATTCTTCCAGTGTGGGTAGTTCTTGTGTCTTCCAATACTTTGCTGGAAGAATCCTTGCTGCTGTAGTGGCGTACATAAAAAAAGTCTTGTCCTTCCTTGACACCAATTGACCGACCATGCCCAAGAGAAATGCCTCTGGTTTCTTGTGAAATGTACATTTAAGTACCTTCTTAATTTCATTATAAATCATTTCCCAAAAGGCTTTAATCTTTGGGCAGGTCCACCAAAGGTGAAAGAAGGTACCTTCAGTCTCATTACATTTCCAACATTTATTGTTGGGCAGATGATAAATCTTCGCAAGCTTGACTGGGGTCATGTACCAAATGTCCATTAATTTCTCCCGGCCATATGCAAGCGAATATCTTTGTGTGTTGTTTCTCTGGTTGATGGTTTGATTCTGCAGTGGTGACAAAAAGAAAAGAACTTCCCTTTCTCCCTACACACACACACACACACACACACACACACACACAGTGCTATTTTTCTAGAAAAAAGAGGTTCTGGAACTCTCCATGAATGCTTGTTCTCTTATACAGTCGTACCTCAGAAGTTGAACGGAATCCATTCGACTTCCAAAACGTTCGGAAACCAAGGTGCGGCTTCCGATTGGCTGCAGGAAGCTCTTGCAGCCAATTGGAAGGCGCGGAAGGTGCATCAGACATTCGGGTTCCAAATAACGTTTGCAAACCAGAACACTCACTTCCGGGTTTGCAGCGTTCGGGAGCCAAAACGTGAGACTTTCAAGGCATTCAGGATCCAAGGTACGACTGTAGTGGCACTGCACCCCACCCCCCTCCTGAGAGGTGCCAGAACTGAGATCTGGTGAGTTGCAGCTGAAAAATGGCCATATATATATATATATATATATATATATATATATATATATATATATGACCTTAAATGTGAGGGGGGTTTCTCCCTCTGGATACCTTTCCCTTGCTGACTTCTCAAATATAGGATTTAATGCACAATTAGGACCCTATCTTCTCAGGGTGCTTATTTTTCCTGGTCCTATTCGGGTATTTAAATTCATGCATGATACTGTATAAGATCTCCTTATCTCAGTAGCTCCTTCTGTATAAGATCTTATACAGATCTGTATAAGATCTTATACAGATCTCCTGATCTCAATAGTTCAGTTGCCTATCTTCAGTTTCTGTTAACTCCTTTTAGAAACTCTCGGCTTTCGCCCTCTGACTTTATTTATTTATTTATTTATTTATTATTTATACCCAGCCCATCTGGCTGGGTTTCCCCAGCCACTCTGGGTTGCTCCCAACAGAATACTAAAAACACGATAAAAAAATCAAACATTAAAAAGTTCCTTAAACAGGGCTGCCTTCAGGTGTCTTCTAAAAGTCAATTAGTTGTTTATTTCCTTGACATCTGATGGGAAGGTGTTCCATTTATGCAAAAGACAGTAAATTCATTCTGCTAGAAGCCATGGGTATTTTGACCCAACTTAAAATTGTTGTTTTAAAGCCTGCACTTAACAGCCTTCATTGTTAACAGGCAATAATAAATCTTATGTGATGGAACAAAGGGCACACAGGAAGTGTGTGGGCAGGCAGTTTTTGCATATAAGATTGGGAAAGGGTAATATAAAACCTCATTATTCAAAATCTGAGAAGAGAACAATCTAAGGTGACATGGGTAGGTTTTCGCAAGCTGAAACGAAGATAAATAATGACATGCAATAAAACAACAACAAGGAGCTCTTCTAATTGCAATCATTATTATTCCAAAAGTCCTCAAAAAACCGATTACAGAGAAACAGGTCGTTGAACTAAACACCATACAGTGGTGCCCCGCAAGACGAACACCTTGCAAGACGGAAAACCCGCTAGACGAAAGGGTTTTCCGTTTTGGAGGCGCTTCGCAAAACGAATTTCCCTATGGGCTTGCTTCGCAAGACGAAAATGTCTTGCGAGTTCCTGCGGGTTCCCCCCCCTTCCCCCCTTTTTCTAAGCAGCTAAGCCGCTTATCAGCTGATCCGCTAAGCTGATAAGCCGCTAAAAGCCGCTAAAAGCCGCTAAACCGCTAATAGCGCTAATCCGCTAAGCTGTCAATGGGCTTGCTTCGCAAGACGAAAAAACCGCTATACGAATAGACTCAGGGAACGGATTAATTTCGTCTTGCGAGGCACCACTGTAGATTGATATGTGGGCCGGTTGTTCATCAGTCCTAGTATAGCCTATTGTTCCTTAATATTCCAGCATGGACAGTAGGGCCGGATTTAGATGACGAAAGACCCTAGGCTACTCTCTTGTGAGGCCCCTCCCCATCCCCCACCCTCACAACTAGAAGAAAATGGAAGAGTCTTATACAGTGGTGCCTCGCAAGACGAAAAGAATCCGTTCCGCGAGTCTCTTCGTCTAGCGGTTTTTTTGTCTTGCGAAGCAAGCCCATTGACGGCTTAGCGGATTAGCGCTATTAGTGGCTTAGTGGCTTTTAGCTGCTTTTAGCGGCTTAGCGGATAAGCGGCATAGCGGCTTAGAAAAAAGGGGGGGAAGGGGGGAAAAGTCAGAAAAACTCACAAGACATTTTCGTCTTGCGAAGCAAGCCCATAGGGAAATTCGTCTTGCAAAGCGCCTCCAAAACAGAAAACCCTTTTGTGTAGTGGGTTTTCCGTCTTGCGAGGCATTCGTCTAGCGGGGCACCACTGTAAACAAAACTGAGTGAAGCCAAGCCAAGGATGATGACGGGTATTTAAAATTCTGCAATTCACAATTTCTCCTTTAAAGAACATAAGATATTACTGTTAAATACCATGGTGATTTTAAAAAATGCATAAAATTAACACTGAAAAACTTTTGCAATAACTGAACCTTGTAAACCTTTTGTGGCCTGAGCAGGCCATGTCTTCCTGTTATACACCTGCTGGGATTAACAAGGCATCTGACCCTCACCTGAATCTCATAGCTCTCCTGACGAGTGCTTTGGTGGAAATAAAGGATGAGAGTGCCCACCAGATACCAGGCACTCTACCATGCAAATTAGGCCCCAGCGTTTTGGTTACAATCCCCTTCTCAATTACGTAATCAATTTTAATCTAGAATTTAAATTCTCAAAACTTTCTTATTTGTTAATTCGAGCAAGTAAACTGCTGCTCTCACTTCATTACAAACAGCATTTCTACCTGCAACACACTTGAGCAAACCTGCTCCTCTTCCTGTCTCATATATATATATATATATATATATATATATATATATATGCATGCAAAATGCCCAGCAGTGCCAGCTTTCTTGAGCACACCTTGGGTTCAGATGACTGTGTCACTTGTACAATTTTCCATTCTCCGACTCTAGGTTCCCATTAAATCAGAATGTTAACACCACGGTTGAGACGTTTACTCAGAAATAAGTCCTACAACATTCAATTGGGGGCTTACTCCCAGAGAAGCGTGCATTGAATTGCAACCTTAAGTCAATCCATGAAATGCCCAAATTCACATCTTTGTTGAGAAGTCTTGACTGTTCATTGTTAGAGGACACAGGTTGCTCCCTATATGTTCACCCCCTCCTGAAAGGTGGCTATGAGGATTATGATGATATATTGCATGGCCTGTGTATGGTATGAAATCCAAAGCTTTTCTTGTTTATACCAGAACCTAGGCATTTAATAGCCTCTCAAAAGACAACTTTTTAATAGCCTCTCAGTTTTGCCTTGGGTAATGAGTATTACAGAACGGCACATATGGGACAAGGGAAGGGTATAGACTTAGCAAATGCATATACATTGCAGTGTCAGTGAATCTCCATGCTTGGAACGAGCAAGGTCAGTTTATGACAGTGAAAACTTACTATCCGCTATATTTGCCTGTTATAGGGTTCTTATTGCTATATGAAAGGGGAATTTGTCTCACAGAGATGTGCTTTCACATTATGATTACAGTACTATTAATGGTAGTTGTAATAGTAGCAGGGTTTTATTCTTTATTAAGTTTATTAATCACTTCACGCAAGCAACTCAAAGCAATAGTAAAACACAGACCCTCTAAGTGTCCCTAATTTCCAGGGGCATTCCCGGATTTACAGAGGCCGTCCTTGTTTCTGATGTGATCCCGGAATATCCCGCTTTTCCTTAGGACGTCCCTATTTTCATTGGAGAAATGAGGGAGGTTATGGAGTTATGTGGCCCCACTGAGCCAAGGTGATAAGTAACTATGCAACCTTCAGAAGGCCTTGGAAGGCAGCCCTGTATAGGAAGTTTCTTTAATGTTTTATTATGTTTTTATATATGTTGGAAGCCACCCAGGGTGGCTAGGGCAAACCCAGTCAGATGGTTGGGGTATATTATTATTATTATTATTATTATTATTATTATTATTATTATTATTTTATTTTATTATATAAGGTGTCCCTATTTTCATCAGATAAATGTTGGAGGTTATGAAATAATACAATGCTACAAACAAAAAACAAAATAATTAAAAGCAAAGCACAATATGAGGTGATAAAAGGACTCCCACAGAATAAGATTAGCTGCTGCTGACAGTCCTCAAAGATCTGTGTGTAACCAACTACTGCAAAGAAAAACACTTAATGTCGTTAGTTAGTGAATGGGGGGAAGTAATGGTTTAAATCCTCTGGATTTCCCCTCCAAAATATGACTCAGAGCCAAAACAGATTTAGATGCGAGAGAGAGCTGTGATAAGATCTTCCGGTTTTTCCGCTCTATACTTCAAATGAGATGTGGGAGGGTTTGATTTTTAGGAGAGTCATGGTGCTGAGGGAGGTGATGTGTAACCCTTTTCCCCACACCATTTCCCTGATCTGATTTCCCCCAGTTGCTCTTAGACCAACTTGGGGGAGGGATATAAAGTTACCCTTTTCTCCCATAGCAGGTTTAGCAGATTTGGCGGGGAGCACTTTACAATGGGGAAAAGAACGAACCCCACCCCACCCCTCCCTCATGGCTGTTACTCCAATCAAAACCAGCAACCCTGATAAGAGGGTGAGATCTTTCTTTCAGCATCACGTCTGTTTCAGCCCTTCTGGAGAAACAGAAAATAGGATATGCTAGCTTCTTTCAGGTTAGATTAGAGAGACTGTTCTATATCGCTGCTATTTCCTCATGTGATTCAATCAGATTGCAGCGAATGCATGTTGCACAATTGCAGTCAACTGGGAGGTCTGGCGCAATAAACCCCAATACAGACTTTTGGGCTAAAAGGAAAGCGACAAGGAACTTGCTTAACTCAGGGTCATCTAACTTCCCCGCAACCAGCCAGAATGGCTGTTCAGTGAACAGTCAGTGTTGTCTAACCTCCCTGAAAACCAGTCATAATGGATGCTCAGTAAGTGAGTTGCCCTGAGGTCCCTGAGTGTATGTTTAAACTGGGTTCAATGTTGTGATGAAGCATGCTTACTCGGAAGTAAGTCCCTGTGTTCAGTGTGCAGTGTGCATAGGTCTGCCACAGTTGGCACAAAGCTGCTCAGGCAAACTATTCATCTAACATTGGTTTGTGGTTTTTTAAACAGTAACAAATTCATATACATCTAATTTCCTTTAAACCTTTGGGCTATCAGATGCATCCTCAATCTTTCCCTTTCCCACTTATCTGCAGAGGCCTCACAGACAGCTCAATTACCATATCTGCCCCAAATCCTTTATGTACCACAACACTGTTTGTTTCAGAGCAAAAGGACCTGCCCACTTAACCATGCTAATTTATAGCCACGCTCCCTGGAGCCACTTGAGGCAGTGGCTAGAAATTTATCACTGTAAATTAGCTTTTCAAATCCATTGGAAGTAACAGCATTAAGGGACTGTTTCAAACTTGAAATTCCACTTAATTTTCTACACCAAAGTTACATAACAGAGCCTCTACAAAGACCCAATTTATAAAAGCTTTAGGTGTTTGAACTTGTGTAGAGGGGATAGACAGGAAGTGTGGGAAACTTACACCTCCTGCTGCTGTTTTTACATGTCTACAGAAATGTGGGCTTATGGGAGATGAGTTGACATTGCAAAGGAATGGCCCGTCTCCTTTTCCTTGTAAGTTTAAATTTGCCAGTTATTCATTGCTGCAATCTGGTTTACACTTTCCTGGAATACCCTGGGGATTTCCAAATAAACATTCAATGAACATCTTAACTGCATATTAACACCTTTCCCAAGCACTGTATTAAATTACTATTGTTTATCAATTTCTGGAGCAGATGTATGAGCTACAAGAAGAGTCTCTTAAACTTTTTCATGACTCCTTGTATGTTCTGAAAGTTGAGGTCAGGGATAAATGCATTATATGGCTGCAGCTACTTAAAAAACATTACTGTATCATGCCCCACTCACCACTCCCCCAATATATTACAGTGGTACCTCGGGTTAAGTACTTAATTTGTTCCGGAGGTCCGTACTTAACCTGAAACTGTTCTTAACCTGAAGCACCACTTTAGCTAATAGGGCCTCCTGCTGCTGCTGCGCCGCCGCATCACGATTTCTGTTCTCATCCTGAAGCAAAGTTCTTAACCTGAAGCACTATTTCTGGGTTAGCGGAGTCTGTAACCTGAAGCATATGTAACCTGAAGTGTATGTAACCCGAGGTACCACTGTATATACCCAGCCAGTTTTATATACAGTAAGCCTGCAACTTACGCACATTTAAGTTGTGCGCATTCAGCTTTATGCGTGTAGCAAATAAATAAAATAGCATTTTTAAAGGGTCGTAAAGGGGTTTTTTTGGGGGGGGGGATGATTTTGGCAATCCCACCCACCATGGAACCCAACGGGCTTTGACTATCTGCAGTGTTGGCTTTAGGCACGATCCCTGGAACGTAACCCCCACATAAGTTATGGACTTGCTGTATTTAGTGCTATTTTCCTAGAAAAAGAGGTGCTGGAACTCACCATGAATGCTTCCCTTGTTCTCTTATAATGGCAATGGCACCCACCTGAGAGGTGCCGAAACCGAGTTCTGGTGAGTTTCGGCTGAAGAAAAAGCCCGGACTGTATTTGACTGGCACAACTTGCCCATTGGTACAGCAGTGTTCTTACATCCAGTTAGGGATAGCTCTGGCTCTCAGCTTCCTCCTCCCTAGTCTCAGTTGGGGGGCTGGAAAGTGAGGTCAAAATTAGCATTAGCTGGCTCTGCCTGTCATTGGCTCTGTTGGATTCTCTGCTTTCCGCCCCACCAGTTTCAATAGGCCCCAGTCACCACTGAACCCTGTTCCCTAATATTCTTTGAGACAAGACATGTCAAGAGTTGAAATTGAAGCCTTCGTTATGTGCGATGTACCATCAAAGAAGCAGTCAAATACAACATTTCCTGTTTGCCCAGAGTGGACACACAGGGGAATGTTGCCCGAGCCAGGAGGACTTCCTGTCACACCTGGTCTGGAGCATCCTCCCCCTGCGTGTGACCAGGTAGATGGGTGTTACCCTGGCAGACCCTATAAAGGGGCTAGTCACGCAGCCATCTCTCTCTTGCCTCCGTTGATGCCTTTTGCTGTGTGCTGGCTCTCAGCCAGCAGCACACGGGCTCATCTCTCACAAGAGGATGAGCCCACACTTTTCTCTGTAACTGTAACTACAAGATAAAGCCTGCCTTCAGGATCATACTGTGAGCTCAGTGTAAGTAAACCTTATCATTACTTTTAAAAGAAGACTGCTGCGTCATTATTGTTTCTAAGAGGGAACTAAAGGGGATTTTCCAGGAACAATCCAATCTGGAAAAGCCAGGCTGGATTGCGTAACTCAAATGGTTCTAAGGAATCCAGCAACTAGCTTCCAGCAACGTGCAAGGGAATGTGCTCTGCTACTAGCTCACTAGCGTGAGTGAGGAAGGATAATATTTAATCAATATATCCTCTCCTACTATCTACAACATTCCCACACTTTACACTGCTGGTCTAGGTATCTTCCCCCCATCTGCAGCCCTTCCTCTTATTTAGAAAGTCGGAGAAGACATCTCCGTATCTGGATTTTCACTCGTGTCTCGTCAATCCATGTTGCATGCATGGTAACTGGATAATTGTGGACCAATAAGCAGAAAACCAGCAAATCTGCCATACAAGGATTTCCAGAGAAAAAATAAAGAGCATTGCAAAAAACATTTCAGTGGAATTCTGTGGAATGAGCTCAAGGGACTAATAGGGGTGGGGATAGAAGGTGGAAGCAAGGCTATCTATAAGACCTTGGCCATAATCTTTCCTCAAACATGAAGATTGCAGAGAAGGCCGTATGGACATGAAGAGGCTTCTAGGGAAAGATTGCGCAGTGTTTCCTGGAACACTCTTTTTCAACTTCTTTAGCTGTCTCTGTTGGAGAATGCACTACTTTCCCACTGAATCTTCCACACCCAAGAATTGGATACAACTCAGAGAATGTGATGAAAATGATGTATAGATGGTACATTACACCAGTGAAGTTAGCAAAAAAATTATCACATGTGGTGGGAGTGTAAAAAGGTGAAATGCTTCTGGGAGATGGTATATAATGAATTAAAAAAAAAGTTGAAATATACATTTATAAAGAAACCAGAAGCATTTCTCTTAGGCATTGTGGGAAGTGATATAAATAAAAAGGAATGTAAGCTTTTTTTTATATGCAGTAACAGCAGCAAGAATACTATTGGCCCAAAAATGGAAACAAGGAGAATTACCAACGATGGAAGAATGGAGAATGAAATTAATAGACTATGCGGAACTTGACAAATTAACAGGAAGGATCCGAAACCGGTGGGACCAGAAGTTCACTGAGGACTGGAGTAAATTTACAGACTATTTGAAAAGTATTTGCGACGACCAGACAACGTTTGTAGGTTTGCAAGAAACTCTGTGAAGAATTAATATTAGAAATATTGTAAAAATGAAAAAGGAGATAGGATATGTTATTAATATAAGGCAATATTAAGTTAGGAAATGCGTAAGAAGTGACTAAGATGGAGGACTATCAGAGGAGCTGATGGAAGTCCAATAAGAATGTATTTGTGATAAATTGTGTGGTATGTTTTATAATTTTGTATTTTAAAATTATATATATATATATATATATATATATATATATATATATATATATGCAGGTTTTGGTGTCCTCGGGTGTCTTCCCGTGTAAAAGTTGGGGTGTCTAGGCGACGTTTCGACGAGGTCTCACTCGTCATCTTCAGGCTGGTGCTTTCGGCTTCTTGTTACTGGAACAGAGCAGGATCTCAGTGTTTGAGTTCCTATAAATACTGTAGAGGGGGTGTGGTGTATAGCCTCCAATGTTCTGGGCAGAGAGGAAGTTCCCAGGCTAGTGTGCCTTTTCTTCTTTTGTTCCTTAATTACTTGAGAGATATCTTGAGTGATTTCTTGAGTGATATCCTGAGTACCACTTAGGTGGGTCATTAGGTGTGGATTAGTTGTTAAAGTCTTTGTGTCTTGACCTCTTGAACTTTGTGAAGAGTTTTCCTGAGAAGATGGCTGTACTGTACTTAGTTGTGCTCTGGCTTGGCTTCGTGTATAGGGGCGAGCTGTGGTTTTGTGGCTTGTGTCAGCCAGATCTGTGTAGGGATTGCAGGGTGGTGCAGCATCCGGAGGTGCCACCATGGATTGGCTACTGGATGGTGTCTGTAATTCATCTGTGGAGAGGGTCTGGGTTTGGGTCTGGTGTGGTTGATTGGTGTTGGCGTTCTGTGTGCCTCTGGATCTGGTGTCAGTTTTTGTGGGGAGGGCTAATTTCCAGATGTCTGGCAAGCGGGATGTGTCGTCACGCTTGTTCATGTTGTGAGGGTGTTTCTCTATCTCGATGGCTTCCATGATTATTCTCTTGTGGTGATGTTCCGTGTTAAAGAGCAATTTGGAATCTGCAAAATTAATTTCGTGTCCTGTTTCTTTCATGTGTTGGAAAAGAGAGGAAGTTTTTTCTTCTTTTTTGACGGCATTCTTGTGTTCTGCGATACGTGCATTTATTCGTCTGTTTGTTTGTCCAATGTACGTGGCTGGGCAGACTTTGCAGGGTATTTCATAGATCCCTTGGTTTTCCAACTGGATTTTATGGCTCCCTAGGACACACTATCTACCGGAAAAAAACACACACCAACCGCTACTTACATGCACAATCACACCACCACCCTGCACAAATAAACTCCGTAGCCAAGACTCTCATCTCCAGAACCAAACGCCTGGCTGACAAAGACCACTTGACAACTGAGTTACAGAATCTCTCAAACGTGTTAATTGCCAATGGATACCAGCAAAACAGGATTACGAAGCTAATCCAAAAGGAAACACCCCCCAAAAACCAAGACACAGAAGAAAACAATGGCATGGCCCTCCTTCCTTATATCAAGGGCACTACAGATAAAATTAGCAAAATCCTCCATAAACACAATATCAAAACAGCCTTTTGCACCAACCAAAAAATAGCCAATATCCTCAGAAACCCCAAGGATAAAATCCAGTTGGAAAACCAAGGGATCT
Organism: Podarcis erhardii; assembly: GCF_964252035.2. Classification (NCBI taxonomy): domain Eukaryota; kingdom Metazoa; phylum Chordata; class Lepidosauria; order Squamata; family Lacertidae; genus Podarcis; species Podarcis erhardii. The sequence continues at coordinate 75,644,013 of NC_138508.1, read as the reverse complement.
ATGAAATACCCTGCAAAGTCTGCCCAGCCACGTACATTGGACAAACAAACAGACGAATAAATGCACGTATCGCAGAACACAAGAATGCCGTCAAAAAAGAAGAAAAAACTTCCTCTCTTTTCCAACACATGAAAGAAACAGGACACGAAATTAATTTTGCAGATTCCAAATTGCTCTTTAACACGGAACATCACCACAAGAGAATAATCATGGAAGCCATCGAGATAGAGAAACACCCTCACAACATGAACAAGCGTGACGACACATCCCGCTTGCCAGACATCTGGAAATTAGCCCTCCCCACAAAAACTGACACCAGATCCAGAGGCACACAGAACGCCAACACCAATCAACCACACCAGACCCAAACCCAGACCCTCTCCACAGATGAATTACAGACACCATCCAGTAGCCAATCCATGGTGGCACCTCCGGATGCTGCACCACCCTGCAATCCCTACACAGATCTGGCTGACACAAGCCACAAAACCACAGCTCGCCCCTATACACGAAGCCAAGCCAGAGCACAACTAAGTACAGTACAGCCATCTTCTCAGGAAAACTCTTCACAAAGTTCAAGAGGTCAAGACACAAAGACTTTAACAACTAATCCACACCTAATGACCCACCTAAGTGGTACTCAGGATATCACTCAAGAAATCACTCAAGATATCTCTCAAGTAATTAAGGAACAAAAGAAGAAAAGGCACACTAGCCTGGGAACTTCCTCTCTGCCCAGAACATTGGAGGCTATACACCACACCCCCTCTACAGTATTTATAGGAACTCAAACACTGAGATCCTGCTCTGTTCCAGTAACAAGAAGCCGAAAGCACCAGCCTGAAGATGACGAGTGAGACCTCGTCGAAACGTCGCCTAGACACCCCAACTTTTACACGGGAAGACACCCGAGGACACCAAAACCTGCATTCCTGTACCCGTGAAAATCTACGAAAGCATATATATATATATATATAGAATTGGATACAACTCCCAGCACATTTTGACACAGGCATCTTCATTTTCCATCACTGTCGCTAATGGCATGAAGATGTTTACAGTCTAAACAACCCTCTGGAGGAGACAAAAGCGTTTCTTTAGGATGAAGCTTTCTAACACGGCACAGTGCTGTTCGTGAAAAATATTGCTTCATATGTCCCACTGCATTCAAGAAGAGAGGTTGTTTGCTTTCCCCAAGGAAAATATGGCTCAAAACTTTACCAGAAAAAAGACTGCAGGGACAAATCCCTCTTTCCTCTCTTTATGTAAAACGTTTTGCTCAGACGTGCTTTAACTCACTCTGTTTCCCCTGAAGGTGATGCTATACTCCTCCTAGTTTGGCAAGGCTAAATGTGACAGCGACACTAATTAGTACATTTCCTAGCTGAATGTAAACATTAGTTGGAGCTGTATTTTTACATACCCAAGCAGAAAAACAGATGATACAACAGATATATTCCATCGCCCAAGATTTTGCTATTCTATTATGCTATTCATCTGAATCCAATGTGGTTTCATTTGAACACATTCCCACCAACATGGTTGGAAATCTGCTCCAGAGCAGTTCATTTCCAACATGTATCCTAACTATTTAAATAAAGGCACTGTACCCGAATAGGCATAAAGTTCCCCAAATAGAGCATTTTCTAGAAATTAGCTTTCCCATTTTAAATCAACCAATTAAGATAAACCACACTTTCATATAAAATATCACAAGGCGGTATACACATTAAAAAAAAGAATATTACAAAAAAACCATCCATAAGAGATGGTTGGCAAAGAATCTCAGCTTAATTGTACTAATCACACATTGTAGTTGCAATCCCATTATTTCAGCTACATAAACTAAGTTAACATTTTCTCCACTTAACTTTCAGATTCAGACTGGTGCAAGATCTTATAAGTAGTAGATAAGAGACCTTCAAAATACTAGATCAGGCATAGACAAACTCCGGTCCTCCAGATATTTGGGACTACAGTTCTCATCATCCCTGACCGCTGGTCCTGTTAGCTAGGGATGATGGGAATTGTAGTCCCAAACGTCTGGAGGGCTGGAGTTTGCCTATGCCTGTACTAGATGATGCTTTCTCAAAAGAAGACCCGAGAGTTGCAAATTTGAGCAAAGGAGAGATGTGATTTGGTAAAAGACTTGGGGTTTTTTTGTTTGTGTGTTCACTGATATTTCATCATATAAAATTATATATCACTCCTTTTGTGTGTGCCCTATTTTGTTTTTGTGTGGCACCATTTTCATTTTTTTAATTGTGCCTAGGGGGCCTCAAAAGGTAGAAGAGGCTGAGGTCACTCTGGACCTCTGAAATGGAGTGTCCCATATCACTGAACACACTGTTCAAGGCTGGGAGTAGCACCAGAGGCCCTCAAAGGCTTCGCCAGTATTCTCTGTGAAATTGACTGCACACACACACACACACACACAAGCATGCCCTAGAACCTTTTGCGATTTGCACTTGTTCCATGGCATACACAAGACAATGCACAAAGAGTTCCTGAAATGCAGAAAATTTGAAATGTAAAGCACAATAGACATATAGCTTGCAGCAAAATAAGCAGTCCCGCAGAAGTGTGCAATGAGATAGCATTCTTTTTACTGCTAAAAATGATATAGCATGAAATCAATATCTAGATATAATAATTTGGTACTTTTCATTTATTTCCCCTATTTATACGTTGCAATCATCCCAGGGTGGGATGTAACAGCATTTGGTGTAAAACAAAAATTCAAACAGAATATGCACAAGTTAAGATAAAACCAGGGTCCTCAAACTTTTTCAGCAGTGGGCTGGTCCACTGTCCCTCAGAACTTGGAGGGGGGCAGACTATTTTTTGTTTTTGTTTTTGTGGGGGGATGAACGAGGGACGATGAGCGGCATGCAAAAGGGCTCCGGAGAGGGGTTGCTTTAAATGGTGGCAGCTTGAGAGGGGTGCTCAGCCAACTGCGGCTCCTGTGTCTTGCAAATGGCAGGGGCTGGTGGCGGCGGCGGAGGGACGACGAGCGGTGCGTGAAAGGGCTCTGGAAAGGGGCTGTCACCAACAAAGCCCAGCCCCCTTCCTCCTCTAGGCAGGGTGGGGAGAAGCCAGAAGGAGGGAGGGAGGAGGCGGCGGCGGCACCGTGTGAGGGAGAGGGAGGGAGAGGGAAAGAATGCGTGCGCTGCCAGTCCACGCGCTGACAATCCACACGGCGATTCCCGGACCGTCTGCAGGCCAGATTTAGAAGGCAATTGGGCCTGATCCGGCCCGCGGTCCTTAGTTTGCCGACCCATGGATAAAACCAACAAATTTGATAATAAATCTATACAGTGCCACATGCCAGCATTTAAAAAAGTCAGTTCCAGGATTGGAGCCATTCCTAGCCACATCCCTGATGAGTTTGGCATAGATTCTATTTTCATATGCCTTCTATATCTCCCCAAAGTAGTGGGTTGATCTTCACACTTACGTTTCATAGTAGAGGCATCCTCCCTACACTTTAGCCTCAGAGCTGGGCTCTCACTTTCCACAATTTCAGGATCAGTAACAATTTCTTCCTTGGAAGTGACTCTTTCCCTGAATCTCCAGAAATATTTTTCACCAAGAACAAGCATTCCACTTAAGAGCTGTGAACCTGCAGCAAGGAACCCCACATAAATAGCAGCTCCAACACATTGCTCTTTTGGAACGAGAGGCAATCCCAAAACGTCAGGGAGCTTCATTCCTTCCTTCGCTAGGATGGAATACATATTCCAGGAAACGAAAATGAGCACAAATGTTCCTGCAGCTAAGTCCAGAATGACTCCAATGGAAAAAAGGTAAATCTCCATGTTTTCCACGCTTGGAAACGTTATATAATGGAAAGGCCATACAAAACATGGTCACCGCAGTCCTTAGCAATAACTATTTCAGAGGGAAGGGACTCATCATCAGCTAATGCTGTGCACAAAACATTTATCTTCTTAATAGAAATTCTATGAGGAGAACAGGCAACCCAGAGCCCAATTCCTGCAAAGCCAGGTCTGCTCCCGCCCATGATGTTGTCAACATGCCACATTCTCCACTGGACACCGGCTGTGGAGCAGATGCACATAACGCAGCCAATAAGAGCCAAGACAAAGGCACCTACTTGGAAGCAAGATGCCCTGCACAGCAACCATACAGGAAGGGAGCCATAATCCGCCTGGGGTGGTGCTTTCGCTTGAGTACAGGCAAGGCAGGCAACTGAAGGCATGCTGGAGAAAAACAAAGACAAAAGACAACAGTTAGATACTCAGGTACAATGTCTTATGGACATTCCCTAAAGTCTGAGCAAATAGTGAGTGTTGTGCAGCCAAAACAACACCATCATTCCCACCTTGAGATGTAGGAATGGGAAAGTCTGCTGCATCTGCAATCACATGTGCCAGGAACACTGTGATGTTGGTGGACCATTGAGGAGCACTGAATATATGTACCTACATGATATTGGTTCTTCAACCACTCTCTGGTACGCAGGGGCTTTTTCCAGGTCTTTCTTGATGTGTCTGATCTCAGAGAAGACCTGAGAAGACTGAAGCTCATCTGCACTGGTCACTGAAGCAACTGCCCCTTGGAATTCTGAGGCAGTTAGAATGCAGCTTGCTTTGAATGCTCAACACAAATCATAACTCCAGGGTACTGGCTGTTTGGAACATCTAGCAACTGGAAGTTTCAGGGAATTCCATTTTCTCCTTTACCAAGACAGACTGTATATTCAGAGAAACTGGAATTTTATTTCTTTCAACAATTTATATACCGCTTGGAGGCAGTAAGCTTCTGAGTACCAATATAACGCTGGAACTTGAAAAAGACACTTCTTTGTTAGATGTAAGCTATGGGGAAGATGGGACACGGGTGGTGCTATGGGTTAAACCACAGAGCCTAGGGCTTGCCGATCAGAAGGTTGGCAGTTCGAATCCCCACGACGGGGTGAGCTCCCGTTGCTCGGTCCCTGCTCCTGCCAACCTAGCAGTTCGAAAGCACGTCAAAGTGCAAGTAGATAAAATAGGTACCGCTCGGCAGGAAGGTAAACAGCGTTTCCGTGCGCTGCTCTGGTTCGCCAGAAGCGGCTTAGTCATGCTGGCCACATGACCTGGAAGCTGTACGCCGGCCAATAAAGCGGGATGAGAACCGTAACCCCAGAGTCGGCCACAACTGGACCTAATGGTCAGGGGTCCCTTTACCTTTTTATGGAGAAGATTGGATACAAAGTGTGGAAGTAAACATTCCAAACTGCCAATCCCAAAGGAATTAACTAGCAAGATTTTTTTAAAAAACGAATGGACAAACAAATACATTTCGTTGTTTCCTGCAGGTTTGAACACAACTTTGAATTACAGCAAATTTATTCAGTAGTACTGATGGATCACACCAAAGGTCCCATCTAGTCCAGCATCCTTTTTCTAAAAATGAAAAAGCCTTTTTGGGGGAAATAATATGCTTTAAATGTATGGTGTGTATGAAGCCTAAAAAAATAAATTGGGTTGGCTGACTGAATTCAGGAATACACTTAGGAAAGAAATGCAAGTACATCGATTTGATTTTTTTTTTTAATGTAACTTTTGTGTAAGATGCCTAAATCCAGTACAAGCTCATCCATAGTTTAATCATCAGTTAGTCCTTGTTCATCTAAAATTCATTAGGAACCATAAGCAAGTATGGACTTTGGCGCTTATTTGTTTATTAAAATTTAATTTCCCTAATTGCTTCTGGAAGACATGCAATTCATTATAATCGTTGATTAGCCTGACCGCTTGCTCTGATTTTCATGAGACAATCCTACACATTTATAAAGGCAGGGTGCTTTATATAACATCCCCTGCAATTAGATTTGGGTTTATATTTCCAGCAGCGCTTCTTGCTTCCAATGTAGTATTTTAATGCCAAATTGGATGCACAGCAAAATACCTCCCTTATAAAAGAAAGCATAATATGATGTGTGGGACAACCACTGCCATCTGTCAACATTTTGTCTTGGACTTTGACATTAGCATAGCCTCAGTCTATCCCACATTTTGTTTATTATAGATACTCTGTTCTTCTTCCAAGGAACTCATAAAATTCCTACATATGAAGCATCTCATCCAGGCCAGTTACCCATAAAGCTTACACAAGAGTTCTTAGGAACCTTCTCATCAACCTGCCTAATTTCATCAGTAGAATGGTTTCACCATGTTTGGAACTCAATACACTTGGTACACGTGTGTTTACTTCCCTAAGAAACCTAAAATAGTATGCACTCTGACTGAACTGATGACACATCCATCCAAACTTGCCACCCACTCTAACCAAAGAAACACATTTGCAGAGCAGTAGTCCTTGGTTTGTCATCACAGTGGACTGATGTCTGTAGTCATGGACTGGCTGGGTGCAGAGGAGTGGTGAGGCACCAGCTGGGGAAACCCTAAGGGAACCCTTGGGGGAAGAAGGCTCAGAGCCAGGGGATTGGTGGTGGGACGATGCTAAGTGCTCAGAGGGAGAAGAGGGAGCAGACTGGGAGGAGGAAGCTGAAAAGGACATAGGACATAATGAGCAGGAAGAGGCTGTGGCAGAGGGCAGTCCAGACTCAGAGGTGGAAGCAGAGGCTGGAGAAGAGTGGAGGCAGGCTTCTGAAGAATCCAGGAGGTCTCCCCCTCCTGCTATGACCAGCTTTTCTCCCCACAGCCTTCCAGAACACAGAGAGGAATGAGGAAGGGGGAGGAAAGAGAGACAAGACCAAGGAGCCTCAAGTTGCTGGGGAAGGACCCAGGGGAGGAGTCATAGTGGGGGAAAGGTGGAAACCTTCAGTCCTCGTAACTGCCTCAATGGCGCAAGACCCACTGGGAAGAATTGTTGCCATCTCTAGGCTTGTGCTGTTTGGGTTCCTTTGAAAAACACTGGATATTTTATTGCTGACCTGCACCTGAGGGTTAATCTACACACGGGGTGGAATGGGACCACTATAAATAAGTCAGAAATTAATTTAAGGATGAAAAAATGCATTCTGGCCTTACAGTCCATTTTCTGTAGCACACAAAAGTTTATGTCGGTACAGTTGTACCTTAGATCCCGAATGCCTTGGTACTCAGACGCTTTGGCTCCTGAATGCCGCAAACCCGGAAGTGAGTGTTCCGGTTTACAAGTGTTTTTCGGAACCCGAACATCTGACAGGGCTTCCGTGGCTTCTGATTGACTGCAGGAGCTTCGTGCAGCCAATCAGAAGCCACGCTTTGGTTTCTGAACGTTTTGGAAGAGCCAGTGTGGTATAGTGGTTAAGAGCGGTAGACTCGTAATCTGGTGAACCGGGTTCGCGTCTCCGCTCTTCCACATGCAGCTGCTGGGTGACCTTGTGCTAGTCACACTTCTCTGAAGTCTCTAGCCCTCACAGAGTGTTTGTTGTGGGGGAGGAAGGGAAAGGAGAATGTTAGCCGCTTTGAGACTCCTTCAGGTAGTGATAAAGCGGGATATCAAATCCAAACTCTTCTTCTTCTTCCATATGACTGTATAAAGTTGTTCTCGTTTAAGGTGCCACAAGACTCTTTGTTGTTTGTGCTTTGACAGATTAAGATGGTTATTGTTATGTATTGAAGTTCTCACCCTGGGCCAGCAGGGGGATAGTGTAGATACTGTATTTTTCGTCCCATAGGACGCACCTAATTTTGGGGGGGGGGAATAAAGGGGGGGAAATCCCTTTATTTCCCCCCCAAAACCAGGTCGGGGAACAGCGGGATGGCGATGCTGCGCCTCCCCGCTGTCCCCCGAGCTTGTGAGGCTGGCCGATGTCTGCCCGGCGCGCTGGGCACTCTGCTTCAGGGCACCTCGCGCGCCGGGCAGCAGGCTGCTATCCGCAGCGTGGGGAGCACCGCGGGAACTCCCGCAGGGCTCCCCACGCTGCGGATGTCTGCCCGGCGCACAGGGTGCTCTGCTGCAGGGTATCTTGCATGCCAGGCGGCAGGCTGCTATCCGCAGCGTGGGGAGCCCTGTGGGAACTCCCGCGGGCTCCCCAGGCTTGCGGATAGCTTCCTGAAGCCTGGAGAGCAAGAGGGGTCGGTGCGCACCGACCCCTCTCGCTCTCCAAGCTTCAGCGAAAGCCTGTATTCGCCCCATAGGACGTACACAGATTTCCCCTTCATTTTTGGAGGGGAAAAAGTGCGTCCTATAGGGCGAAAAATACAGTAGTTATGCAAATGAAGGATTGAAAGTGACGTTCAGTGATTGGATAGTTTGTATGCAAATGAAGGATCAAAAGTGACGTTCAGTGATTGGATAGTTTTAGAAAATGGCAACAGTTACATTGTTCTGGAGCTCTATATAAGCAGGCTGACTGAGCTCCTCAGTTCAGTTCTGTTCCAGCTTACAAATAAAGAGCTGCTTTGGAAGAATCGCTGTGTCGCCTGCTATGTCTACCTACAACTTAACAGTTATCCCTCTGGAAGTAATTGCAATCAAAGTGCAATGGTCATTTATAAGAGCTAACAAACAAACAAACCGGGGCACCAACTTGCCTCCCACATTGAGGGGGCCCAGTGTCGCGTGATGTCATTTGCACGATGCCATGCACTTGGTGGGGGGTGTCAGGAGGGCTGTTGCACCAGGCATGCAATCTGGGGCATACACAAGCCAGATGGCCCCAGAGAAATCCCCATAGTGCCCTGACGGCAACAGGGGCTGGAGAGCACAGAGAGTAAGGATCACCCTCCATGCCCCCCCCCGGCACACAAGCACTTGCCCATCAGCAGTGGGGGGTGGGGAGCACAGAGGATGTGTTTGCAGGTGGGAGGCCAATCTGCTTGGGGGCCCCTCAATATTGGGGGGCTCGGTCCCCTGCCCACAAATACTGAGGGGGGCGAAGCTCCTTCCACCCCCTATACTTGGCGCCCCTTAAACAAACACCAAGTTGCAACAGCCTTACAAAATTATCCAGCCTTCTGAATCCAAACATTTTATCACATGTGTATAATTATGCAGACTAACTACGCTCTGGGCCATTGCATATATTTAGGGAAAAGAGAAACAAAAGTTTGAAATGTTCCAGGAAATGTTTTACAGCTCTTCCAGCTAAGAGAGTTCTCCCAGCCTCAAAGGAGGCCTCAGATTTGTTCATAAAGCACTGAAGAAGTTAATCAAATGTGTGCTCTAGTAGACTGAGTTAGAAAGGTAGTAATCGAAAAGTGGGTGTGAGTTTGGCTACCTTTTTCAATTGCAGCTGTTAGGGCATTTCTGGGGCACAGGGTCAAAAATCTTTAGACCAGCCAGGAGCTGAACTCCTAGCATTTAACTCAGGCGTGTGAAGTTCCATTACTTCCAAAAGGCACTGTAGAAATCAATAGATAACAAGCATGCGACTCACAGCCCACGTTTTCCCCTCTAAGGGAGGCCTTTTAAGGGTCTTCATTAGTGAGCTCGTTCCTCAGTACAGATGTCAGAGATTTCCGACCAAATCAGAAATGGGAGCGGAAATTGCCGGTGTTTGCTTATTCACCCCATGTCCTGAGTGTAAATGAATCCAGCAAATACGATCAGTATTTGCTGCTGCTGTTGCTCTCAGTCTGCAAATAAGCTGCAATTGATACCCTCCCCCAACTCATCCTTTGCATTGAAATGAGTGGGATGGAATAATGTAATCTCAACATAATTTATGTAATGAATTATGTCCATAATGCAAGCTATGTAATTTCACCACAGCAGACAGAAAGGTGAAGAATGCCGTATTTGGCAGGAGACGAACTGCATGCGATGAATGGCAGGTGAAGTGGAAAATGGTGCCATCTTGCATCCCAGCCTTTGATTTTTCTTCATAGGCTATACAGTGGTACCATGGGTTAAGTACTTCTTAATCTGAAACTGTTCTTAACCTGAAGCACCACTTTAGCTAATGGGGCCTCCAGCTGCCGCTGCGCTGCTGCTGCACAATTTCTGTTCTCATCCTGAAGAAAAGTTCTTAACCGAGGTAATATTTCTGGGTTAGCAGAGTCTGTAACCTGAAGCGTATGCAACCCGAGGTACCACTGTATGTACATCTCCCCCACCTTCCCAAACACAACATATGGGAGCTGCTTATCATATTGATGAGGAGATCTTTGGGAAAGTCATTGGGCTGTGTCTTGGAGCCTTTTCAGATCTTGAAGATGGGAGAAGGGAACTTTGGATGTTATTAAAAGAACCGTGATTCAATGCCACTGAAGGAAGAGTCTTTCTCTCCATATTGTGCTGATGATGGAGAAGAGGGATAGCCTTGTTGCTGAGATTCCCCACCCTGTCATAGGGTGGGTTGATTTGAAAGAGAAGAGTCTTGTGATTCTTATACGATGCAGGCAACATGCCTGTCCTTGAGAACATAAGCCATGTGTGCCCCCAAACTATGTGTGATTTCTTTTTGGTACAGTGTCTCCCTTTGTGTTCTGGGCCCTTAGCCTTGACAAGTAGTCATTTTGAAACATGCTTCTCTGGGCCTTGATGCTGTGTTGTAAAAGGTTAGAAAGGGCATCACCATCATCTGAGACTACTTCTTCACCCAAGCTTTTCTCTTTTCATTGTTGTATCCTTTTCCTAGAGCCTCTCACCTCCCATTTACTGGAAACCCTTCAGAGAAAGTCACAAAGTTGTTCAGCGAGGAGCCCTTAACTGATACTTTGGTCTTTGTGTAAAATGGGGCCTGGGATGTCTTTTGATTTGTGTGTAGAGGGAAGGGCAAAGTGATTTCAGGGGTGGGTTGCAAGGTTCCTAGCCCGGCTCAAAAGTCTGTTTTTTGATATATTCAGAATTTAAACAGCAAAACAACCACCACTACAAAGCAGTGTACCTTGGTTCTCAAACTTAATCCATTCCAGGAGTCTGTTGGACTCCCAAAACCATTCAAAAACCAAGGCGTGGTTTCCAATTGGCTGCAGGAGCTTACTGAGCTCAATCAGAAGCTGAGTTGGATGTTCAGCTTCTGAAAAACGTTCGAAAACTGGAACACTTACTTCCAGGTTTGCAGCATTCGGGAGCCAAAACATCCGAGTACCAAGGCGTTCGAGAAGCAAGGTATGACTGTATTTTAAAAGTTTTTTTGTGGTGAGGGTTTTTTGCCGCCCACAAAAAAGTCAAACTTTCCCCATCAGCCTTTGATGTCACCCTGCAGTGTTTTGTGAGATGCAGAGTGTCAGAAGCCAAGCCACCTGTTAAGTTGTGGGTGAACATATCAGATGACACAGCAATTCTTCAAACAGCTCTTCTTTATTCAGAGGCAGAACAGAACTGAACTGAGGAGCTCAGTCAGCCTGCTTATATAGAGCTCCAGAACAATGTAACTGTTGCCATTTTCTAAAACTACCCAATCACTGAACGTCACTTTCGATCCTTCATTTGCATACAAACTATCCAATCACTGAACGTCACTTTCGATCCTTCATTTGCATAACTATCTACAGTATCCCCTTGCTGGCCCAGGGTGAGAACTTCAGTACATAGCACCGCCCTCTTCTCTTCAGACACGTTGCTTGTGGGAAAGACTCCTTTCAAATTACGCCCTGTTGTTTCCATGTGATGAACTTTGTAGGCCACACATTAAACCTGAAAGTTCAGACCTGCCTTTTCTGCCACCGGTGTTCAACAGGCTCGCTGTAGAAACAAGCCTCCCCCTTTCACTCGTGGTGCCCTCAAAGGTAGGGCTTTGGGACCAGGTTCTACAGCCCTGCTGAGAAGAATGAACTGGAGAGGCCCCTAACACCCCAGTGCTGCCTTTCCACATACCAAGTAAGTGAAGCAATGCACATTGTCATCCAATGAGAGGGCTGCCAGGGTGCCCAAATGGAGCAATCTTGTCTTCTGGTCAGAAACAGCAGGGCCAAATGGAGCAGCAAAGCTGTCATTGCATCTGGCCAGGATGGAAGGTGATAACTTCACCAATTCTCGCTTGGCCCATTGAAGATATCTGAACTGCCTTGAGATCCACTGTGTATCCTTGGCCAGCCCAGCCCAGCTCTGCCCCTCCCCAGCCCTGAAAAATCCCATGGGGTATGTCAACTATCAACTACCAGCAGTAGTTGTTCCCAATCATGCTTTCCACAGGTGCAGTGGGGGCCTTTTATGGCAGCAGAGCCCTCACCCCCACCAAATGGCAAATTCTGGCAGAGCTCAGCAAAGGGAGGCACATCCTAGCCCCTCCAGCATGGTGGATTATGGGGTTAGGAAAGCTCTGTAAAAGTGCTTCACCGCACTGCTACTGCCCACTAGACATTCTGCCTTTTGCCACCCAGTGATCACAAGAACCATCTAGTGGCAGCAAGAAGTTATCGTATTAGTGCACTAAAATATTACGTTGCATGGTGCAGCCATTTTGGGTAGTGAGCTGGAGACACAGTTTTTGAGTGGGTTGAAGAGTGCCTTGTATACCAGGGGTAGGGAACCCTTTTGGCCCAGCGTGGTATAGGGACAAGAAAGTATGTTGGACTTGAATGCGGGGAAACTCAGGTCCAAAGCCCTGTCCAGTTACATGACATCTACAATGACGCTCTTGCACCATGCAGTTGCAAAATATATCGCACAGTGGCTTACAATTCCAATGCGGACTCTGCTTTCCACAACCCTACAGACAATCCCATTGATAAATGGCAACACTTGCCTCATCATTCATCCCCACGCTCCCTCCCAATGTTCTTTGTCCCTTTATTGCTCCACTTTAAAAAATAATAATAATTGTTCGGTGCATTTGCTGCAAGTCTATACCCAGCTCCTCTTTCGGTAATAGGCTATGCACCATCTCGAAAGAATGCCTCAGAGGTTATACACATAATCTATCATTTGTTCCACCTCGGCCAGCGTTGCATTGAGCAAGGCCAGCATATTCGTAAAGGTCCATTGTATAATGTATCGGAGACAGGAAAATTACAAATGAAGAAAGGGGCACAGAAGGAGATCAGCAGTTTTGTGTCCTTCCCTTATTAATATTCTGTGACAACCTCTAATCTCAGGTTGGGGTTCTATAAATTCTCACATTTCCCCACTGCCAAGACTCCAAAGCCAGTTGTTTTGCAGATCCGACACAGAAAAGAGCAGCAGCTTTGCAAAGCCATGGATAGCCATTCATGTGCCATTCATTCTTGAAATGACCTGCGGTGAATTGCGGTGATCATAAGGTCGGCAGTTTGAATCCCCGCGACAGGGTGAGCTCCTGTTGCTCGGTCCCTGCTCCTGCAACCTAGCGGTTCAAAAGCACGTCAAAATGCAAGTAGATAAATAGGTACCGCTCTGGCGGGAAGGTAAACGGTGTTTCCGTGCGCTGCTCTGGTTCACCAGAGGCGGCTTAGTCATGCTGGCCACATGGGAGGGAGCTGTACACCGGCTCCCCCGGCCAATAAAGCGAGATGAGCGCTGCAACCCCAGAGTCATGCACGACCGGACCTAATGGTCAGGGGGTCCTTTACAGGGTCCCTTCCAACTCTGCAATTCTATGGTTCTATAAAGTTGGTGGTCCTCTCCTGTTGTTTGTCCTTAGCATATGGTTTTCTGATTGAATTTATTTGTTGCATTCATACCTGACCTTTTTCTCCAAGGCTGGCAAGGCAGTGTATTTAGTTCTCCCCTTCCTCATTTAATACCCAGAGCAACCGAGTGATGTAAGTTAGGCAGAGAGGCAGTGACTGGTCCAAGGTCACCTAGTAGCTGAGTGGGAATTTGAACCATGATATCCTAGGTCCTAGCTCTATGCTCTAACCCAGTGTTTCCCAACCTTGTGCCTCCAGCTGTTTTTGAACTACAACTCCCATCATCCCTGACTAGCAAGACCAGTGGCAAGGGATGATGGGAATTGTAGTCCAAAAACAGCTGGAGGCACAAGGTTGGGAAACGCTGCTCTAACCAGTACACCACACTGGCTCTTATACACACTGCTTCCTACATAGAAGCTCCACTTAGCCAGAACCTGTGGCCATCCAGATATCGACAAATTCCAACTCCATTCTTGGCCATTGGCCATGCTGGGTGGGATTGTTCAGAATTGGAGTCCAACAACATCTGAAACACCACGGTTTTGCATGCCTGCACTTACCTATCAGAGCTAATACCTATCCTCCATGAATTGGTTTAAATCTGATAAATCTGGTCTGGCACTAACACTATAATTTCATAAAAAATAATAAAAAAGAATAACCCACTTGCTCAAGGAATGGATTGGCTGATATTTCAACCCATATCTCCTAGTTCCCACTTGAGCACTCCAATCAACATTGACATCTGCACAGGGCAGGCCATGCCCAAATAGGCTTTTTGACTCCTGGCTGAGTTCTAACACATTTTGTCAAGTCAAAACACATACACAGAGCAATTGTAGGCATTTGCACACTTATTTCTGCCCACATGCCAGTTCAGATGAAGGTAAAGGGTAAAGGGTAAAGGGTAAAGGGTAAAGGGTAAAGGGTAAAGGGTAAAGGGTAAAGGTAAAGGTAAAGGTAAAGGTAAAGGTAAAGGTAAAGGTAAAGGACAGTCAAAGGTGACTATGGGGTGGGCACTCATCTTGCTTTCAGGCTGAGGAAGCTGGCATTTGTCTGCAGACAGCTTTCTGGGTCATGTGGACAGCATGACTAAACTGCTTCTGGCACAACAGAACACCATGACGGAAACCAGAGCGCATGGAAACGCCATTTACCTTCCCACTGCAGTGGTACCTATTTATCTACTTGCACTGGTGTGCTTTCAAACTGCTAGGTTGGCAGGAGCTGGGACAGAACAACGGGAGCTCACCCTGTCACAGGGATTTGAACCACGAACTTCCAATTGGCAAGCCCAAGAGGCTCAGTGGTTTAGACCACAGCACCACCTGCGTCCCCGATCAGATTAACCATGGGCTAGCTAGCATGAGGGTACAGTTTGGACAGGGGGATGTTGAACAAAAACCCCAATAACATGCTCTTTTTGTGAGGAATTCTTATAACACTGACTCACTCCTCTCTTCCTCTAAATCATCTCCATTACAGCATTCTTACAGCCTTTTTAAATGTTCTTGTCCAGGTCTATATCATCACCACCCAATATATTGCCTGCCCATCACCAGCAGATCCCAGGGCAAATTGCACCAGTTTAATTTTGCATTAAAACCAGTTAAAACATATTACAATCATAAAGGAAAAGGGTATATAGGAGGCCTGCATGTCATAATGGAAATAAAGCTCCAGCAAATATCTGTCAGCTAAACTATTCCAGAAAGGCTATAAGCATCATAGCTGTTTCTGTTTGGCAATTCTATTCCTTACCCCGATATTTTCTCATCCTCCCGCTAAGTCAAGTGTATAACATCAAACACAGTGATGCATCAGTCCACGAAGTGCCACTCAGAAACTCCAGAGTGTTTTACAAAATTGCAAGCCATATACACTTCATTTATAACGAAAATTCAAGGACCTCTGGGTTGGAATCCGACAACCATGTAATAGCACTAGCAGAGCTATTCATCAGGCTTAGGAGATGGAGGGATGAAGAATACATTATCTAGGGGTTTTTAACCACTGTGGAAAGAATGTAATTGTCTGGGCTGGAAGCTGGCCAGGATAGTGGGGTTAACATCCCTACTTTGGAAAAAGAAGCGCTTTTGGACTCAAGGATGAATACGGTTAATTATGCTTCACTCAAGGAATGTTGCTTAAAGCAGCTTTCATCAACACATGATTATCCCTTTCATAGCAGCTGACTGCATTCTGAAACAGAGGGAAATAATACCCTTCTAATATTAAAGACAGGCTTCTGATATTACTATTTAGAAGCAAATGGGTGAAAGAGATAGAAAGCTGGGCTAAAGCCTAGTTTACTGTTACTTAGGAGTAAATCCTAATTATTATTTATTGAACTGATATACCCTGGGGTCTCAGGGCGGTTCACAGAATAAAATCAAGATATAAAAACATCAAATACATAATAAAAAGAAAAACAACAACCCAATAGCCTCCCCAAACCCCCACATTTTAAAAAGGCATAGGATGTAAATCAGATCAACCAAAGGCCTGGTTTAAAATGAATGTTTTTGCCTGGCGCCTAAAGGTGTATAATTCCTGAAGATAAGTGCATTTAGAGTTGCAGTTTAAGCGTACAAAGACATTTTTTTTTGGGGGGGGGGATATAAGATGTAATCCTGAGCATGCTTACCCGGGAGTGTCTTTCTGAAAATTATGGACAGGTTTTTGTTTTTGTTTTTTGTTTATGGTGGTTTTTTTGTGTTTTTTGGAGCAGCAACTCGGAGGAACTAAATTTCCTTACCATTTAAAATTTAATAATAATAATAATTTTTTGTCTGGTGGGAGGCTGGAACAGGTATACACCCAATGCCTGGACCAAAAATCTATGTATATCTCTAATCAAGTTGTGGCCATGTCTAATCCAGATCATTGTCTGCTTGAGTTTATTAATCGCATCTTACATTTAGCCACTGCATGTGGGATTGGGTGTGTGTGTGTGACATAATGACTGGGCCCGCAACAAACAAACAAACAAACAAACAAACAAACAAACAAACAAACAAACAAACAAACTTCATGGTGAGTTTCCCCACCTTTTCCCCTGAAAAAGGAGAACAGTCTGTGGAAATATAATTTAGGAGGTTCAGAGCACAATCTATCGTGAATGTTTCCTGAAAAATTCCAACTGAAATGGATAAAAGCTTCCCCAAAGCACAACCTCGCACAGATTCCATTCATTTTTAAAGTCTTGTGCTGAATCCCACAACAGTATCAAAAATACCTGCTGTCTGCTTAAAACCGAAACCCGCTGCCTTAGAAAACTTTACTGTAAGATCTTGCTAGGCAGTTAATAGAAAGGGTCAGCAATCTTTCTGTCCCTGCGATATGATGATATGTAAACCAGCGCTTTATTATTTTTTTAAAAGTGAACCACTGTTTAGTTCTGCCTTCACAGAAGAAAAGCAAGCACACTTATTGCACCCGCCTAGCTCTGGGGAAGAGCAAGGGTATAAACGCAGGAGCCCAAGGCTCATTAGCTCTTCTAAAATTCTACATCTGCAGTGGAGTTCTCTCACTCTATATGAATCATTAACCTGAAGCCTTGCACGGATGAAAAATTAAAGTGTATAGTGCAATCCCATCTTTGAAAGCTATTTACAGCACAAAACCCATTTTGAGTCTCCAGGGTTATATTCATTATTACAAAGTGCTCAGAGAAACATGCTTTCCACCCCCAGACTACATAGCTCAGGGACAGAACCCCAGCACCCTTTTCAAAACCCGAGAGGCCGCCACAAATTAAGAAATACTAGGAAATAAATTAGCAAACTGATAAGGATCTGCCATTTTTTTTTGTTCTTTCTCTGTTTCCCCTTACCTCCAGTCACAGGTTCACTTCATCCTAGCTCTGCATCAGTTTTTGCGACTTCTTTTGAAAAACATTCCACACGGAAACTTATATGCATTGCTTAACTTGCACATCTCTGCAAGCATTCTCTCCACCCCCACCCCCCAATTTTATGTAGTTCTGGACATTACTATCACTAATTTGCACAGTTCTGTGCACTTTTCTTTACTGCACACAGCTGTAGAAAAAAATTCACAGAACTGCAGATTTCAAACGAGAGCGGCAGTTTTAGTTTGCAGGTTCATTCGGGAGGTGTCTATTGGCGTAGCTCACAAGTCAAAGATCTCTTTCCTTCCTCCCCTCTCTCCCTTTATCACCCCCCTCCCCGCAACGCAGGCATGCAGCTCCCAAAGGGTCTGGCCAAGAGTGAATGCTGCTCCTTGTTGAAAAATGGTTAGGCCATAGCTGTCAAGCGTCCCTTATTTGGCGGGACAGTCCCTTATCCCAGTGCCATGTCCCGCTGCTGTCCCTTATTGATGATGTCCCTTAAATAAGCTACTGAAGGTAATCAGCCCTTTCTATGTCCAGCTGTCCTTTGTCAACAACAAATTGTTGCTTTTTTTGTGTTGAATATATGCTATATGGTAATTTATGGACCAAATAGGTATCTAAAGCCATTTGCATGCAACAAAATATGTATTTTATCAAAGTAACTGTTGATCCCTTATTTTGGCTGCTGATCCCTTATTTTTGAGGCTGCTGGTCCCTTATTTTCAAATCTGTAAGTTGACAGCTATGGGTTAGGCACACCTGGGCTAGAACTCCTTGTTCCAGCGGTTCTCAACCTGTGGGACCCCAGATGTTGTTGGACTACAACTCCCATCATCCCTGAGCTCTGGCCTTGCAAGCTAGGGGTGATGGGAGTCCAACAACATCTGGGGAACCACAAGTTGAGAAAGGCTGTGGGCTTGTTCTTTCCAATGTTTAGAACTTTCCAAAATCAGTTGATATAAAATTCACAGCTTGCATATTATTAAGAGAGAATGGCATGAAAATGATGTATAGATGGTATATCATACCAGTGAAATGGGCAAAGATGTTTAGGAAAGAAAATAACAGACGTTGGAGATGTAAGGAAAAGGAAGGAACATTTTGTCATATGTGGTGGGAATGCAAATGCATTAAAAAAATATTGGGAAATGATATACAATGAATTGAAAAAAAAAGTTTAAAATGAATTTTGTTAAATACCCTGAAGCCTTTTTGTTGGGTATCCTAAATCAAGAGCTACCAAAAGAAAAATGGACATTATTTATGTGTGCTACAACAGCGGCAAGAATCTTGATTGCACAATATTGGAAGACGGAAGAAATACCATCAAAGGAACAATGGCAAGAAAAGCTGATGAACTATGCAGAATTGGCTAAGCTAACAGACAAACTATGAGAGAAGGACAAAAAGGACTCCAAAAGAGTCTGGGAACCATTTGCAGAAACAACAGAATGGACTGGATTCACTGGCAGGATTTGAATAAACTTTCACAATTTCATTTGAATAACAGATATTTCAGAGAAATGATAAGGGATATTATTTTTGTGTAGGAAAAGCAGGATACGATAAATAAAACTAAATAACTCAGCAGAGGGGGAGTTGAGGGAAGTCCAGAGGAGAGGAGGGAGAATAATTGTAAACAACAAGATGAATGAGATTTGTATCATTGTTATAAAATTCAAAAAATATTCAAAAAAGGAAAAAGGAAAAAAAAGAACTGATTCTAAGCGAGTTCTGTGCCAAGAGTGGCCAAATAGCATGAATATTATTTACAAAAACACAGCAATCTTTCTGTGTGTTTGGGTCCTGCCACTGATATTCTAGGGCAGCAATTCTCAACCTGTGGGTCCCCAGATGTTGTTGGACTACAACTCCCATCATCCCTGAGCTCTGGCCTTGCTAGCTAGGAGTGATGGGAGTTGTAGTTCAACAACATCTGGGGACCCAAGGTTGAGAAAGGCTGTTCTAGGGGGTGGCTCCATCAACCTGCCTGCTGCTGAGTGGAGCACCTGCCTCAGTGAGAGAGGAGACAGGATCTACCCAGGCATCCCTGAGGAAAGTGCAACTAGGTCACTGAAGTGAAGGGATGTTTCTTACCAAGGCAATGGTGGTGTGGCCATACTTATGGAAGAGCAAGTGAGCCCTTGTACAGGAAACTCTTACATCTTCTAGGATTGTCATACATCCAGAATTCCCCAGACATATCCGGAATACTGCAGTTGGAAGCAGTGTCCAGGTGGACATCAGCAAAATCCTGACATATGGCAGCCCAATTTTCCATAAAAATAGCTCAAAAATGGCAGTTGGTTTTGTGATTTTGCTAAAAAAGCTCAACAACTTTTCTGTCTGTATTTTTACTGTTTGAAATATGGCAACCCTATCTAGAACAGTGGTACCTCAGTTTTTGAATGTAATCCATTCCGGAGGACTGTTCGAGTTCTGAAACGTTCAAAAACCGAAACTCATTAGCCAACAGCTAGGCCTCAGGGTCTCGCACTTAGAGGAAGCCGCATTTCCTGTTCGACTTCTGAGGCGCATTTGAAAACCGAAACTCATTAGCCAACAGCTAGGCCTCAGGGTCTCGCACTTAGAGGAAGCTCCATTTCCTGTTCGACTTCTGAGGCGCGTTTGAAAACTGAAGCAGTTACTTCCAGGTTTATGGTATTCAGAAACCAAGATACGATTGGATAAGTGACATAGAGATGTGTGTCTTCCCATGGGAAACAAATTCCTCAAGAATTTCAAAATTCAGAGTTCCTGCAGACGGTTGCTGCATACAGATGGGAGAAGTCAAAACAAAGAGATAGAAAAAAAAACCAGTTTTGATGAGGCATGGCTAGAGCTAGCTCTATCAGTTAGTCAAAGTGAGGTGGGTAATGTCAGCAAGATGTTGGGAGGACTAAGCTGTGTGCACCTCATAGCCTTCTCTGTGCTAGCCTATGGCTCCACAGGTCATACCACCACCACTGTACCACCACCAGGGTTGACGTTGTCCTCACCTGCTCACCAAAGAGGTGTGCTGAGGAGGCACCTGTATCATCCTGGCTAGACACCGCTAAGATATTATGAGCCTGCCTGGGCTCTCCACAGTCTCTCCACATGCTCTCTCATTGGTTGATTGTATAAGCACCCCTTTGCCAAGGAGAGCTTCTGCTAAACCCTCTCCCTGCCCTTAAGGCACTTCTCTTTACTCTTATATTATATTATATATTATATACTGTTATATTATAAGGACCTAGGCCTCCATTTGGGGGAATAAGAACATTGTTGCCAACAGATCCAATATTTTCCACTTATAGACGCAATATTGTACAGTGCTGCAGAGGAGGAAATCGACAATGTAGGTGCTGGCTATTTAGAGGAAAAACACGTCCGTTAACTAACAGAGGCGATGATTCATATCTGGACTTAGCTACTCTGCCTTGGGAACATTTCTATAACACTCTTTCGATGGGAAGGAAATTCAATAATTCTCCTGCAAACAGTTGGCACCAATTAGGTGACATTCCCTCCCCCCTTGCTTTCTAGGACAAAATACAGCTTGCAGGTGCAAATGCTTCTCCATCAGCCTAAGCAACTCTGGTTAGCGCTTTTCTTAAAACCTTCTATTTCCGCTGGAGACTTAATTAAGGAATGATTCCCATTAGAAATACCTGGTTCAGCCACACACACAAATGTATTTTTAGGTAATTAGCTCAGATCTCAAATCTCCACTTCGGAGTTTTCTTTCCAGCAGCCAGCAGGGTAGCTAACTTGCTCGTGGGGTTTTTTTTGGTGTGTGTGTTTTTTTTAATAAGCAGTTATAGAAAATGGATACTTTGTTCTCCTGTTCTTTAGCTGTGTAGTGCTTCTAATTATCACTGTGTAGCTAGGAGGAAGGTAGGTTCTGGAACGGCTCAGGTAAATTTCTCGTACTTCTCATTCCAAGCTGTATTCAGTTTTTATTCTGCAGTGAACCTCATTTCCTAGTGTTTATTGCCAGGATATAAACCATGTGGCGCTCCTGAAGAGGCTATGGAGCCTGGCCCTTTGCCTAGCTTGTAATTGCTTGTCAGGGAGTACCATGGATAAAGGAAACTGATGTAAATTAGGCCACTGTTCCCCCAAACTTCTGATAGCTGCAGCACACTTTCTTTTTCAGGTTGCTGAATTAAAAATAAATTATCCACCCATCCCTATGCACACCCTTTTAGAGTGTGTCAAGATAAGCACTGGCGTTGCATTGGGATGGAGGAGAGATCGATCAAGTTCACAGTTCAAGGCAAATCTACCTAATTCATACTTTGCGAAACAATACACAGATCACGCTTTGGAAAACACAGTTTCCCTGCATTTTGCAATGCAAATTCTCCAGCTGAGCAACGTGTACAAAAATTCCTGTACTGGGGTGAAGTGTGCCTCAAAATACATATATTTGTGAGAATTACAGATGAGCAAAAAGCATCAGGGAAACTGCTTTGCTAAAATGCGTATGTTCGGCAAAAATGCATACATTTCTGAATTTCAGAGAAATGCGCACTCAAATTTTCAAGGGATTTTCTTTTTTTAAATAGCCGTTTTCTGCAAAACACGGAGAACTGAAGACTGGAAGAATGAGAAGCCGAAAGAACCCAGATTGACTGATCTTTCCATTCCCACTGTCAGCTCTACCAGAAGATGCCAGAGACTGAATCTGGGAAAATCTGCAGGCAAAGCACAGATGTTCTAGCAGTGGAATCAACATCTTATTCTGTTTTTCCTTAGGGGAAGGAAAGCCAGTATCTTCTCTCTAAACCAAGTAGGCTAGCATTCCTCCATCTCCAGTAGTAACACTTAAAGAGAGAGAAAATTGTACTTGAGGGGAGCTCATTAGGATACTCGTCGCATCTAAGGCTGAGCCCATGGGCTGAGCCCACGTCTAATAGGCCAGGTATACACAGGTAAGCTGCCTGCTCATCACCATATTGGCATCTGTTGTGGTCCTCACAGCTACTCCCTGCCTCTTTCTTCTTCTTCCCTGACAATCTAAGCATGTCTTTTACAAAACAATTCCTTTTTAGAGGCTGCCATTCTGTGTTCCGTACTTAGTGTGTTTTGTATGAAACTGACAAAATTCAGATTCCTTCAAATTCTGTCCACCAGCACAAAAAGCTTGAATGCACAGTGGTACCTCGGGTTAAGTACTTAATTCGTTCCGGAGGTCCGTACTTAACCTGAAACCGTTCTTAACCTGAAGCACCACTTTAGCTAATGGGGTCTCCTGCTGCTGCCGCGCCGCCAGAACACAATTTCTGTTCTTATCCTGAAGCAAAGTTCTTAACCCGAAGCAATATTTCTGGGTTAGCAGAGTCTGTAACCTGAAGCGTATGTAACCTGAAGCGTATATAACCCGAGGTACCACTGTATTAGTTATGTGGTGGTTTTTAAAGAGCACGCACTGAAATGAATGCATTTGGGATGCCCTTTCCCCTTCTAACTTCCTTAATAATAAAGAGAGAGAGAGAGACAGCAGAACAGAGAAACTCAGCCCATTGTAAGGGCCTGTGTGGGGCTTTACTCGGGTAGAGTTTCTGACAGAGAAGCATCAGATTATGGTACCAGCTTGTTGTGACCCAACCCTGTTAACAACTAGTCTGCCAATTGACTGAATGGAGGATGGGAAGCTACTGAGGAAGACCCTCAGTCCATCAAGCTCAGCAGTGCACACTGGCAGCAGATCTCCAGGGTTTCAGACCAAGAGGCTTACCTGGAGATGCTGGAAATTGAACCTGAGACCTTCTGCATGCAAAGCCAACGCTCATGGTCTGACCCACAGCCCTTCCCCAAAAGTGTCTGCTCTGCTCAGGGGTACCAACTGGAATAAAATAATCGATCACCTGACGCAATGCATGCACACCATTTGAATGGCAATGCCTATCTGACTATGCAGAATTAGATAAACTAACAGGAAGGATTCGAAACCGGCGAGACCAGAAATTCACAGAAGACTGGAGTAAATTTACGGACTATTTGGAAAGTAATTGTGAAGAACAGACAATGTTTGTAGGGTTGCAAGAAGTTTTGTGAGGAGTATTAGAAGTATTGTAAAAATGGACAAGGGGGGCATGATTTGTTAAGAGATGTAAAGGCAATATAAAGTTAAGAAATACATAAGAAGTGGTTAAAACAGTGGATCATCAGAGGTGCTGATGGAAGTCTAAAAAGATTGTATAAGTGATAAGTTTTGTGGTACATTTTATAATTTATATGTTAAAATTAATAAAAAATATTATATAAAAAATGAATGGCAATGTGTATCAACTTGTGAGGGGGCAGCCCCTCAAATATTTTATGGGGGAGCGTGAAAACCCCTCGGCCCCTAGCAGTTGGCTCCTATGCTCTGGGTTAAGCTACACGGTGAAGAATTTGGCTTACTTCTGCCAGTCTGCTCGACAGTTTATGATGCCTTTATTCTGGCTTTCAACTGGTTCGCTGTAAGTCTTTCGCTCCCCCTCTTTCCCTTAAGATCAATGTTAAATATAGATTGCCCATCTGCAGCAGGGAAGGGTGAGCACGTGACTTGTTAGGGACACATGCAAGTATTCTTGGCAATTGACTTCCCGCTCCAGGAAAGCACACCATCTGTGGTAATGGAAAGGATCCAAAAGGGTGTGCATGATAGGGGACCCAAAGGAGCCCACGTCCGTTTGCTTTCTGTGGTGGTGGTGGTGGTGGGGAAGGTGCCCCTCCGCGCCTCCTGCTACCTTTGGTACCTCCTTTAGCACGCCAACTGCAACGACCGTTTCCCTCCTACTGCTGCGTTAACAGTCAGCTCAGGCTCAATGTCTTCGCGCTGCCGAGGAATTTCCTACCAAATCATAAACTTTTTTTTTTTGCAACCTTCTGTTCCTGCTAGATTAAAATGTCTCCAAAGTCCTTGACAAACCCTAAATCACCAGCACTGAGCTGTGAACATTTTTCTGCTGAGACTTTACTATTAATATCCCTGCTGCCTTATTGGGATGCAGCTGAAAAAGAAGCCTGGCTGTATTTTACAGTTATGGTCTGCTTCTTCTCCCCTCTTTGAAACGAAGCAGATTTTGTAAAGCTTCTGACTTGAAAAACTCTTCCTGCCCAGCAGCCTTCGTGTCAATTAGCAAGCTGATTTTGGGCGTACCTCATTTGTTTTCAAATTTGTTTCTGTTAATGGTTATTTGTTATATATTATTAGGAAATTATTAGGGACGCGGGTGGCGCTGTGGGTAAAACCTCAGTGCCTTCGGACTTGCCGATCCCATGGTCGGCGGTTCGAATCCCCGCGGCGGGGTGCGCTCCCGTCGTTCGGTCCCAGCGCCTGCCCACCTAGCAGTTCGAAAGCAGTTCGAAAGCAGTTCGAAAGTTCAAAGTGCAAGTAGATAAATAGGTACCGCTTACCAGCGGGAAGGTAAACGGCATTTCTGTGTGCTGCGCTGGCTCATCAGATGCAGCTTGTCACGCTGGCCACGTGACCTGGAAGTGTCTGCGGACAGCGCTGGCTCCCGGCCTATAGAGTGAGATGAGCGCACAACCCTAGAGTCTGGCAAGACTGGCCCGTATGGGCAGGGGTACCTTTTACCTATTAGGAAATGAACACATAGGAGAAAATCAACAACACTACATTTATATCCCACTTTTCTTCGCAGGAGCTCACCCTGTTTTATCCTCACAACTACCCTGTGGAGTAGGTAAAGAGCCAGTGATTGGCTCAAATTCACCCAGTGAATTTCATGGCTGAGTGGCAGCCGCACCAATTCTAGGGGGCTGAGTCCTCTACAGCCCACCAATGTCTTCTGGGATGGGGCACAGCCCCCCCCCAATATTGGCTCTTCTGGATAGGCTGAGAATATTTTCTCCTAAGTCATGGGGTCACCAAAATGCATGAAAAGGGACCAGTTAACAGGAAGAGATCAAAGGGAAATGGCGGCAGCTTGATTCAGAATTGATCACAGCTGGACATAGGTGAAGTGATAGAAATGAGGAAGGCATAAGGGAGCTATGGAAACCAGTATAAGGCGTAAACCAGTGGTTTTCAACCGGTGTGCCTCAGCACCCTGGGGTGCCTTGAATGATGGTCAGGGATGCCATGGGCAACCCTGTCCCTCTTTGCTTTCCTCTGATGCCCTCTTGCACCTCTGCCTTACAAAGACATGCACAGCTGTTTATTGCAGCAGCTCTAGCTATTCTGCAGGCGAATGGTGCCTCTGGAATGTACCTCTATTTGGGGCAGGGGGCGCAGCTCAGAGGCCGGGGCAGAAGCAGCAGGTGCCTGGACTACTCCCAAGGAGAGGAGAGAGGAGAGGAGGGTGAGGGAACACTCCACAAGGGAGGGTGTTGGAAAAAAGGGTGAGAGGCTGCCAGCTTTGCAGGCAAGGGGTGACATAACTGGGCTCCTGAGCCCCACAGGGGTGCTGCAGAAAGAATGTAGTTGGCTAAAGGAGCCATGGACTCAAAAAGGTTGAAAACCTCTGGCATAAAGGACTGGCCAGTTTCCTAAATGACATGTTTAACACAATTTAGTCTCAATCCCCATATAGAAGGTAATTTTCATTTCCAGAATGATACGTGAATTTTGGTCTGTTTCTAACAGGCACAAACAAATTTGTTTTTTAATATAAGTAGGTGCACACTGACCAAACTGTGGGAGGCAGTGGAAGACAGGAGTGCCTGGCGTGCTCTGGTCCATGGGGTCACAAAGAGTCAGACACGACTAAACGACTAAACAACAACAACAAAGGTGCACATGCGATAAGCTGAACAGGGATAGGGATAGATAACATGGTACCCTTCAAATGTTGATGTACTCCAGCTCCCATCAGCCCCAGCCAGAGATTATGGGAGCTGTAGTCCAACGGCATATGGAAGACACCACATGGGTTACCTCTGCTGTGAAAGAATGATGGCTTACCAGACTAATGCCAAGTTCAAAATTATTTCTAAGCCATTTCCTACCCCCCTTGGAAATCAAGTAACACAGGGCATTGTATCTTCCCAGGTAATAAAGACAAACCAGCCAGATTCTCCCTTGGGTGTATTGTGATCAGAGCAAAAGTGGGGGAGAACGAACACCTCTGTGGGAACATGATGTGTGGCATGGTCCCTCCCGCCCCCGCTTAGCGACTCCATTCTGCCGAGTTTCTCAAAAGCCTGCATATAACCCACTCACAAAAAAAGATGCCAGTTCAACCTCTTCTTTTTAATGAACTCTTTGTTGTGGCTTAGTCTAATGCAATCAATAACAAGAAAAATGGCCAAATTCCATTATAAACAAGTTATACAACATCTCCCTCACATTCTTCTTCATTGTGTTCCAAGGCCAGGCCCTGAGTAAGTTGTAGCTGCTGAAATAAACATGGTGATGGAGCACGGAAAATAGAGGAAAGAGAAATAGCTCGAGAGTTCAGGTTAAATAACATGAAATCTCACTGAAGCTCATCCTCTCTGCCTCTCCCTCCCACCGCCCAACAATGAAGTTTTTATTGAAAAGGAGAGCATTTTCACTACATACACACCAAACATTTAAAGCAGATCGAAAGCACGTAACTCAGCCCTAGCCAAGAATCGTGGGAATTGTAGCAGGCTAAGAGTTAGGGTTTTTAAAACAACAGCAGCAGCAACAACAAATTTAACTATATAAAACTGAATATGGGTAAAACCTCAGAATGGCCTAATAATAATAATAATAATAATAATAATAATAATAATAATTTATTATTTATACCCACCCATCTGGTTGAATTTCCCGACCACTCTGGGCGGCTCCCAACAGAATATTAAAAACACCAAACACTGAAAGCTTCCCTAAACAGGGATGCCTTCAGATGTCTTCTAAAAGTCTGGTAGTTGTTCTTTTCTTTGACATCTGGTGGAAGGGTATTCCACAGGGCGGGCGCCACTACTGAGAAGGCCCTCTGCCTGGTTCCCTGTAGCCTCACTTCTCGCAGTGAGCGAACCTCCAGAAGGCCCTTGGTGCTGGACCTCAGTGTCTGGGCTGAGCGATGGGGGTGGAGACGCTCCTTCAGGTATACAGGGCTGAGGCCGTTTAGGTCTTTAAAGGTCAGCATCAACACTTTGACACTTGTGCTATGAAATGTACTGGGAGCCAATGCAGGTCTTTCAGGACCGGTGTTATATGATCTCAGTGGTCACTTCCAGTCACCAGTCTAGCTGCCGCATTCTGGATTTGTTGTACAGAGTGAGCAAGGTTTTGTGGCCATGGAGTGCTGACTAATATTGGAGGGGAAATGTAAGCCCAAGGGGGGGGGTGGAAGAGGGGTTGAAAGAGGTTTATTGACAAGGAAAGCAAAATGCAGGGAGGAGGAAGAATTGACTAGAATACTCCAGAAGGGCATCATTGGCTGGCTGGAATCCTGAACAGAAAGCACAGTCTGCACTGCAACATTTTGTTGCAATTCCTATTAATAGCATATCAAGATGTAATTAATGAAACATGCTGGGCAAGAGAAAAAGTCTGCATATCAGGGCCGATAAGAAGGCAATGGCGTCTGAATGGAGGCTACTGCAAACTTGTGATTCAAAGCCTGGGCTTTGCCAGAAGTGATCAAACTATTGGTCACAACATCCTCAGGTTCCCTGGGGCTCAAAACAATGGGGTATTTTTAAATCTCTCATATTATTGAATGGGGGAGACACAAAGCTTCATTTCTCTGAAATGAGATTCAGATTCCTACCCGAACCAAACAAGGCAGCTTCCAAAGCACTCCAGACTAACTCGGGCTGCTTTCCAAATCTTGTGGCTGGTACACGCCCCTACCTTATATTATTATAAGAATTTAGATTTCCCCTCTTAGGACTTGAAAGGCAAAAATGTCTGAAAATATTAGCATTTATTCCTGGTAGCACCTGATGGAATACAAGGCACTTCTTTCATAGGTTTAGAAGAGGAAATGGGAAGGCTCCCAGGGCAACTTAAATAGAGGCAGCGGAGAATGTTGCTCATTCACATATATTTATAAAACATTGTGGATCATTCAGAAAGTGGAAAGGAAAGTATAAGACCATCAGTGAGTTCCTTTCTTGTAGGGTATGCTCACTCTAAGCATTTGTTGTTTTAAAGCATTGTTATGTCATGAGCATTTATCAAAAGTATTATTTTAAAGCAGCAAAATATATGCACTAAGGGGGAAAATGGTATATGTTAGCGACTGCTGTGGAACTGACACTAAGTGTAAATGGATGCAAATGTGTTTGACATTTTAGATTTTATGCTACTGAATGGCAGCTGCCTTGGTTCTGGTTTCGAACAGTCTGGTGCACAGCCAATAGTGTGGAACGTGTCTCTGTGCAAGGCTAATACATCACATCACTGGGCTGAACATGGGGAGCTGGCTGTGCGTTCATATCTGGTCCAGCAATTGTGTGGATGAACGTGGCACTACAACGAGCCAAGGTTTCCAATGTATGGATCAGATCTCATTCATTTTTTGAATGAATCAGGTGTGGGAACCCTTTGGCTCTCCAGATGTTGAAGAACTGCAACTCCCATCAGCCCCAGCACGCATGGCCAATGATCAGGGATGATGGGAGCTGTAGTTAGGAAACATCTGGAGGGCCTGCACTTGCTCTGAATGTTTGAATTGGTTGTAATTTGGCTGCTCTTTGAAAGCTAAGACTCTGATTTGAGATTCACACAGTGCATTCTAGCCAAACAGTACATTGCCAACAGTAGTTTATTTTCAGTGAAAAAGGTTATTTTATTTTATTTTATTTTATATTTATCCCTAATAGCTTATGCGTGATTGATTACCTCAAACGTTAATATATCCATGGTTATCTGTTTCATCTCTATTTTACTGATTCCAATACATAATAAACAGTGTCCAATTCTGTTGAAAGGTCTGTATTGACTGAGTCTTCCATCCCATAACTAATTCTATCTGGTGATTCTGTTCATGGCCATTATATCCCAGATCTCTATTGATTGTTGGCAAACTCCATGCCTGTGTATCAGAATTCATGCTCCAGTCAGCATATACGTGACTCAAACGATCAACACAAAAAAGTAACGGTAGCTGGTTTGGCCCACAAGAAAATTTTGAAATTCAAATTACGGCAATTCGTTTATGAGGCCAATACATATATCGCAAAAAAAGTGTGCAAGCTTTTCAGTTCTCCAGAACTCTTGATCAGGCTAGATGGTAAAGCCAAGCCAGGAACCGTGGAGCCCACTCCTCCCCAGAATTTGTCTAGTATTGAAGTCCATGAGTCTGCATCTGGTCACAATATTAGAATGGAATAGGGAGGAGGCAGTGGAATTTCAAATTAAGCCATTTAGGTGCTTTTCAGGTATCAAATTGCACCAAGGCCTGTTGGAAACAAGAATAAATGTGGCTGATTCTCTGCCTCTAGAATGGCCTGTTACCCAGGTCTTCCCTTTATGTTTCACTTAAGGATGAGGACAGCCTGCAAACTATTTTGTGACATGGATTCCAGAACAACAAAACTTCTCCTTATCTGATCTTTTATTTTCTCAGGGCTGTTATCTGATATAGCTGGATTGAGCCTGCAACCTTCCACATGTAAGGTACATGTAAGGTACAACTAAGAGGCTCTCCTTTAGGCAGGATGAGATGAAGTTGGGCACAACACCATACCACTACCAAGGCAAGGACCAGGTCCATTTTTATGCACAAACCTTTTGAAGAAGTAACAGATTAAAAGGCACCGTGTTCAATGAGGAATGTCAGTGAAATGTTTCTCTAGACCAACGGTTCTCAACCTGTGGGTCCCCAGATGTTGGACTACAACTCCCATCATCCCTGACCACTGGTCATGCTGGCTAGGAATGATGGCAGTTGTAGTTCAACAACATCTGGGGACCCACAGGTTGAGAACCGCTGCTCCAGATCCTACACCAGGGATCAGCAAACTTTTTCAGCAGGGGGCCGGTCCACTGTCCCTCAGACTTTGTGGGGGGCTGGACTATATTTTGAAATAAAAAACAATGAACGAATTCCTATGCCCCACAAATAACCCAGAGATGCATTTTAAATAAAAGCACACATTCTACTCATGTAAAAACACGCTGATTCCAGGACCGTCCGCGGGCCGGATTTAGAAGGCGATTGGGCCAGATCCAGCCCCCGGGCCTTAGTTTGCCTACCCATGCCCTACACTATTTAGTCAGCCCTCCATATCTCAGCAACCCTCAAAGTGAGAGAACATTTAGAGAGGGGCACACAGTTCCAGGAAGAAGTAGGAACCTGAGATGAATGCAGCCTGTTCTATTCATCTTCTAATACTGTAGCCCAGCTGGTAGATTCCTGCATGCAAGCACAGTCTAAAACTACAATAAGAACATTGCTGGATCAGACCAAAGATTCATCCAGCCTAGGCTTCTGTTCTCATAGCGGCCAACCAAATGCTTATAGGATGCCTGCAAGCAGAACTCAAGCACAACTGTGTTGTCCCCACTTGTGATTCTGAACAAGTGGTATTCAGGGGCAGACTGCCTTTGAAAGTGGAAGGAGAACAGGGCTAGTAGTTCCCAACAGCCTTACCTTCATTGAGAAGGTTGTTGGCCACCATCACACCTTGTGGGAATGAATTCCATAGATGAACCATGAGCTGCATCAAGAAGTGCTTTCTTTTGCCTGCCCTGAATTTTCCAACATTAATCATACACAACTGTCTATATACGACGTCTCTCAGTATGTTCTCTTGAAGAACGGATCGTTAATGCTGGGTTGGGGCCACCCAGAAAGTAAAGCCAATTTTGACACACACCCGCCCAAATTCAAAAAAGGTTGTGAAGACTTGTTTATATCTGTTTTCACCACAAGCCAAATTCCTGCAAAAGCAATGGAAAAATGTTTCGCATTGTAGCATCCTGACTGCAGCACCAGTTTCCAGAAGAGTTTAGAACTAGGTTGTCAGGCTTCATCTCTCTCTCTCTCTCTCTCTCTCTCTCTCTCTCTCCCTCTCCCTCTCCCTCTCCCTCTCCCTCTCCCTCTCCCTCTCCCTCTCCCTCTGTCTCTGTGTAGCAGATGCAAAAGTTAATCGGCTTCAAAGGGTCTCGCAGCAGGGATAACCTTGTAAGTAAAGATCACTTGTCCCAATTAATGGCCAGACTTCATTTTGCAGCATTTTCTTTTCTGCTTTAAGTGCAGAAAAATGCTCGTTGCTCTATCCAATGTGAAATCACACACCTTGGGGGACCCTCCTTGAAGATCCTGTTGTCGTTATGTGTTTCATGTTTTTGAACCAACCTCAGCTAAATGCCCCAATGTAATTTCCGTTCTCCAAACTGAGAAATAAGGTCACATTATCTGAAAAGCCTCTAACATCACTGAAGCGCCACTCTCCCAATCACCGACTTCAGAGTATTCCCACTGACCTCAGTGGAAATCTTTCCAGAGTATGCTGACTTTCTTTGGAGAATGCACTCCCTAAGCCAATTCAAACAGCCGCGTCTCAGGCAAAGCTAACATGCAGCATACCTCCAGACTGTCAGGGTTTTGTGGGAGTGATTCAATCAAATTCCAGAACTTTAGATTTGCAAATTTAAAGTGGATGAAAGGGTGCTGTTATGCGGGTGCAGTCTGCAACAGCTTCTTGACTCAAAAACCACGCTTTAGTGGTGGATTTCTGCTGCTTCCGGGGTGCACGGGATGTTAGGGGAGGGCTGATATTTCTGCTGGGGGACACATCACACTCCTTTTGAGGTGGTTTGTCCACCTTTGGGCCCCACCCTGCACGCAGCTTTCATCTGTGGCTCCTAGAAGCTGTTGATATGCTAGAATGGCTGCAGCCTGGGAAATGGCTTTGACTATACCCGGTGAGGTAGTGACGTATGGAAGTGAGAGCTGGACCATAAAGAAGGCTGATTGCCAAAGAATTGATGCTTTTGAATTATGGTGCGGGAGGAGACTCTTGAGATTCCCAAGAAAATCAAACCTATCCATTCTTCAGGAAATCAGCCCTGAGTGCTCACTGGAAGGACAGATCCTGAAGCTGAGGCTCCAATACTTTGGCCACCTCATGAGAAGAAAAGACTCCCTGGAAAAGACCCTGATGTTGGGAAAGATGGAGGGCACAAGGAAAAGGGGACGACTGAGGACGAGATGGTTGGACAGTGTTCTCGAAGCTACCAGCATGAGTTTGACCAAACTGGGGGAGGCAGTGGAAGACAGGAGTGCCTGGTGTGCTCTGGTCCATGGGGTCATGAAAAATCGGACACGACTAAACGACTAAACAGCAACAAATACCTGGTGAGGGTAGTCGGTGGGTCTCAAACCCCTGGTGAGTTAGGAACTTCCCCTGCGTGTGAAGACAGGCTCTGGTGAATTGAGGAAACAAGACCCATAGTGGGTCCAACTGTCAAGAAGGTGGTTACTGCACGTGCTGTAGAGGGAAGTATGAGGCAGATGGGGCTTGTCAACCTAGCCCATCTAGGAGAAGGAAAATTCTTATCCTAAAGCTCTGCTGCTTTGTAGCATATCTTTGGGAGAAGAAAAGGCTAAGGAATAAACCCTACACAAATCCAGAGTGGAGTCCCTAAGATGATTGGAAGGTGCCTTGTACGCCTCCTTCTGGCAACTCCTGCAGCCAAGCTGGCGCCAAATACATTGTTCTGCTTTCCTTTGGGCAGCACTGGCAAGGCTGAGAGCGGTGGGTGGGTATTGCAGCCCAGGACCTCCATACACACTGCCCAGGCTTGCTCCCCGGAGAGGTCACTAATGTAATGGTTTATGGTTATTATTAGTAATTGAATTTACCGTATTTTTTGCACCATAACACTCACTTTTTTCCTCCTAAAAAGTAAGGGGAAATGTCTGTGCGTATTATGGAGGGAATGCCTACGGGTGGCATGCCTACAGATTTCCCTCCTCTAAAAACTACGTGCGTGTTATGGTTGGGTGCGTGTTATAGAGCGAAAAATACGGTATATATCGCCCTATACCAGGAGGTCTCAGGGTGGTTCACAGAATAAAATCAAAATATAAAACCACAAAATATATAATCAAAATACAGTCATACCTCGGGTTGATTGTGGTTCAGGTTGAGCACTTTCAGGTTGCACTCCGTGGCAAACCAGAAGTAACGGAGCGCATTACTTCCGGGTTTCACCGCTTGCGCATGCACAGACGCTCAAAATGACATCACGTGCATGCGCGGAAGCGGCAAAATGTGACCTGCGCACGCACAGACGCGCCATTGCGTCTTACGTTCCATTCAGGATGTGAACGGGGCTCTGGAACGGATCCCATTCGCATCCCGAGGTACCACCATAACAACAACCCAATAGCCCCCCCCCCCAGAAAACCTACCACATTTTAAAAGGGCATAGGGTGTCCATCAGGCCAACCAAAGGCCTGGTTAAAAAGGAACATTTTTGCCAGGCACCTAGAGGTGTATAATGAAGGCGCCAGGCGAACTTCCCTGGGGAGAGCATTATGGGGAACCACCGTAGAGAAGGCCCGTTCTTTTGTTTGCCTTCATCCCCAGAGACACACTCCATTGTCTCTTGAGAAAGGCAGATGCCAACAATATTCAGCTTCGGTTTGTTCTGCAATGCATCCCTAATGCTGCCATAATATAGGTGGTTGCAAGGAAACTTGCTTTCCATGAATTTCCTTAAATGAAGTTTTCTTACAATTCAAACCGTAGGGAGGAGAGAGATGGCACAGGTGTGAGTCCAGTTCACATTCTATGCAGACAGCGCTGAGCTAGATGAATCAAGGGTCTAACTTGGTAGAAGGCAGTTTCCTGTTTTGCTAACCCTTTAGAACCAAGTTCATTCCTGCTGACACAACCCATTTCCACGGGTGGCTATCTGATGCCACAGAGCAAGTTTCATGGCTGCTTATGTCTTGAAATTCCTCTCCCCATAAATCTTCCTGTTGCGACTTGCATTTAATGGCTCGTCAGACGGGGGACAGGATGTGTCCCACAGAGCACAATTTGCTGTTTTTGGAAACAGACTAACTAATCATGTGTGTCATCACCGACTTTTTTTGCTTTTGTAAAATGCCGCCCAATTTCTTTCAATAAATAATTCTACTCCCGCGGCAATATATCACTCCGAGAGCTCAGCTGGCACAAAACCCACATGGTTTAATGGAAGGGAATATAGCTACAGAATATTAAGAGTGGACATTTTAAAGATTAATTTAATTCTTCTTTGGCCACCTATTAGGGCAGTTTGCATAAAGCATAAAATACAAATATAAATAACCACATGATGCAATTCCACAATTCAGGAATAGAATATAACGTTGTTGTTGTTGTTGTTGTTAACCCGCCCATCTGACTGGGTTGCCCCAGCCACTATGGGCAGCTTCCAACATACATAAAAACATAATAATAATAATAATAATAATAATAATAATAATAATAATAATAAATTATTTATACCCCACCCATCTGTCTGGGTCCCCCCAGCCACTCTGGGCAGCTTCCAACAAAACACTAAAATACAATAACCTATTAAACATTAAAAGCTTCCCTGAACAGGGCTGCCTTTAGATGTCTTCTAAAAGTTTGGTAGTTATTTTTCTCTTTGACATCTCTTGGGAGGGCGTTCCACAGAATGGGTGCCACTACCGAGAAGGCCCTCTGCCTGGTTCCCTGTAACTTGGTTTCTCGCAGCGAGGGAACCACCAGAAGGCCCTCGGCGCTGGACCTCAGTGTCCGGGCAGAACGATGGAGGTGGATACGCTCCTTTAGGTATACTGGACTGAGGCTGTTTAGGGCTTTAAAGGTCAGCACCTTTAAAGATTAAACATTAAAAAATTCCCTATACAGGGTTGTCTTCAGAAGTCTTCAAAAAACACCATTGAAAGGGAATGGCTGGAGCAGGAAATGCTTAAGAAGTTGACCTATTGCTACCAGACACCTGATTTGTACAGCGGGCCCTCATTTCCCTTGAACCTGCCTCACACATTTCAGCGCCATCACAACTTTTTCATTTTAGAGCATGCAGGTAAGGGAGTCATGACCTATCAATGAGATGGCCCACACAAGACAGAATCAGTACTCCCAGGGTTCTGAAACAGATAGG
The DNA here is from genome assembly GCF_964252035.2 of Podarcis erhardii. NCBI lineage: Eukaryota > Metazoa > Chordata > Lepidosauria > Squamata > Lacertidae > Podarcis > Podarcis erhardii. Next base: position 75,608,684 of record NC_138508.1, on the reverse strand, counting down.
AAGGCAAGCCATGCAAAGGTCAGGGCTGTGTGCGAGAAAGAAGGTATTGACTCAGAACCACAATCCCTCATCTGAGTGTCTCATGGTGTCTCAGCAGTGTCTTACAGCAACTGGCAGAATTTCATAATCTGGGCTTGGTAGTCAAGATGGAAGCCCCACCCCATGGAGACTGCATGTGGAGAGTTAAAGGATCTGTGCCTTTAAAAAAACAACAAACAAAAAAGCCATGGGACTTTTCTAAGCAGTGATGTTTCAGGATTTTAGGGAAGCTCTTCAGGGCTTTCTTGAACTTCTGAGTAGTCTCTGGTCATGTGGCAGGACTCCTGTGACAGTTATATCTCTTGGGGGTTCAGGAGACAAGATACAAGTTCTGTGCCGGTAGCTCTACCTAAGAAGGACTGGGGGGTGTGGTGTTGAAAGGGTTGTTTGTGGGTGGTGGGGGCCAGGGCTAGCTCAAGACACTTTGCTGCCTGAGGCAAAGGGCAAGATGGCAATCCCACATGCAGAGGGTGGCTACATTTAGTTCAGCACTAGCAGTAGGAGAGTAACTCCACAGCACCTCATGTGAGCAGGCTAGTTTAGGGGAAATGCTGCACCTCACAACTTCTGCCACCTGAGCTTGTTGCCCAATGATAGGGCCTGCTCTCTTAGGAGCTGGTCTGCTGGAATTTCCAGGGTAACTGAAAGGGAAGGGAAAGAGTGACTTTCAAAACATTAACAGCTATGAAAATATAAATCAGGAACAAACAACTTTCATGTTGTTGGGGCCTGCTCTACGCTGTAGCTAATGGTGCAGTGGTGGAAATCTATTTTGCCACACATGCTGAGCTAGGGTTTGCCCACGCTACATACGTTACAGTCATCCTCTATTCCCCAATAGTTCTGAGATTCTTACGGGCTAGCTATATTTAGCTTGCATTTTTTTCTTTTTAAAGAATGGACACTCTTTGAGCCAGAGCCAGTGCTATTTTAATTTACTTAAAGTTCATCACTCGTTGACAGAGACTCTCTCTCTCTCTTTTTTTTTTTTTTTTGCATTACTGGGATATAATCAGCTGACATGCTATAAATAAAGGTTTACCAGTGACGTGAAATGATGTTCTGGTGTTGTTTCTTCAAGGGGAATATTTGTCACGGCATTTGTAAAAGTGAGCAAGAGAGAGAGAGAGAGAGAGACTCTCTTAAGGTCTTACTTTCCACCCACCCGCCCCGCCTTTATTTTAAGTGCCACAAATAGGTCTAGGAGAATTATAGAAGCACATGGAGGACTGGAATGTCTTTAAATAGAAATACTTGTGTTCTACAACATACAGCCTTCCTCACTATTTTTTAAACCTCCTTCTGGGTTCATCTGTTTAACAGACGTTTCCTTTGGTATTGCTGAGGCATTGATTTCCTGCCATCAGCTGGAATTAAAATGTTGGTTCTTTACATGCACTTTATAAAACAAAATATTCTCCATCAACCCCTTTCCCTGTGACAAAGAAGTTTCTATAATATCTACCCACAAGTCAGTTCGATTCTGCAAAGTCCTCTCTAATGTTAACTGAAAGCTTCCTGCTCAACCCATGTTACTGCTTTCCTGCTCAGCACAATTAGCGCTAACTGAATTGTCTCTTAATTGTTGCCTGTCAGATTTTGTTACCATGGATTACAACTATTTTGTTATCAGGGAAAGAAGCCAGCATTTAACATCTCCACCCCGCCCCCCCGGGAGAAGAATTTGACATTTTCTAAGCAGCAGTTCAGCCCTGATCCAACAACTACACCGATAAGAAAAATGGGCTGAACCTCTGAACAGGAAGCTTTCAGTTTAAAGGAACATTTACTCAGGATATAGCCTCAACTGCGTTTTACCCATCCACATCGAACAGGCCGGTGTTGCAACTCCATTATTCAGCAAAGCCATTGCCACAAATGAGGTCTTAAAATAATATTGGAAGACAGCACTGAAAAATTAACAGCGCAACAGTTTGTCAATGACCTTGGGTGGGATTCCCATAAAAGTGAACAAAGGATGGGAATTCCAGAGCAACATGGGTGTTATGTACTGAAGTTCTCACCCTGGGCCAGCAGGGGGATACTGTAGATTGTTTTCACTCAGGTGCACATATGCAAATAAGGGACTGAAAGTGACATTCAGTGATTGGATAGTTACAGAAAATGGTTACTGTTGCTTTCTAGTGGAGCTCTATATAAGCAGGCTGGCTGAACCCTTTAGTTCAGTTCTGTTCTGGCCTGTGAATAAACAAGAGCTGTTTGAAGAATCGCTGTGTTGTCTGATATGTTCACCCACAACTTAACAATTACCTGAAGTAAGGCTGCCATATGTCAGGGTTTCCCCAGACGTTACCAGGATTTCAAAGGTGGAATTGATGTCTGGCGGGGCAGGGTGGGGCGGGGCGGATTTCTGAAAGGCGGTGCTTTGCCTTGGATCCTAGGCAAGTCAATCGAAAAATCAATTGTACTTTTTGAAATATGGCAACCCTACCTGAAGTACCATGGCATTCTCCTGGCATCACCCAACCTGACCACCTAGTAACATGCATGCAACACACATACAGCCATTTCCTATTGCTAACCGCAGGCAATGGTGAAAGGACTCACTTTAGGAGCTTCCAGCACTTCTGTTTCTAGGGATACAAATAGCAAAGTTATGGCATAGACAGGTATGTTCAGGGACACGGCTTTCTTATTCTATAGCACTGGATCCTCAAGACAAAGCATTTCCCCAACTTCAGCTGAAAAATGTTTTGCAGTCTTCATCCCCCTCCCCACTGCAGTAGGGAAACACATTTGTTGCTGTGTAAACAAGTTATGTATGACTACAGTCCCATAGTGGTTACAACCATGCAATGTAAATCCATCATCAAGGCAACACAAGCCTAATGGCTTACAATCCTCTCTCATTTCCGGTATGGTATTGGTTTCATATTTCACTATTTTGCATAGCTTAAGAGTGTTGGATTATAGGGTTGCCCACTAGAAGCAGCCAAATGATTTGTTGTTTTTAATTAAATCCTCTTACGTTTATCATTACTTTATTTTAATCTGGAATATTGTCGTGTTTGAGAAATGATGGATTTGACTTCATAAAGGAACAAGTGAAGGCCTCTTTAATATTAAAATTGAATCAGCTGGAGTGTTCAAACATTAGTGGCACCCGGAATGAGATAAAAACATCAAAGTGCTATCAAATTAATACCCCCCCCCAAACTTGTGATGGAAATAGAGATCCCCTTATACCTAAGCTATTTAAAACCTTTTATGGTGGTTCCCTTTTGGGAAATGAAATACAGTATTACTAATGGCATGAAGCAGAAAAGACAATCCCTTACTTCTATCATACTAAACCTTCTTGCTGTATTGAATGTCATGTAGGCATAAATAACTATTAAAGCTATTCTATATTGCTTCACACACGCTAATTGTTTGCACCTATTTTTACTACTACAGTGGTACCTCGGGTTACATACGCTTCAGGTTACAGACTCTGCTAACCCAGAAATAGTACCTCGGGTTAAGAACTTTGCTTCAGGATGAGAACAGAAATCGTGCTCCAGCGGCGCAGCAGCAGCAGGAGGCCCCATTAGCTAAAGTGGTGCTTCAGGTTAAGAACAGTTTCAGGTTAAAAATGGACCTCTGGAATGAATTAAGCACTTAACCCGAGGTACCACTGTATGTACAAAACTGTATGTATAGTAGGGGGTGTGAACAGCCCCCCAAATCCACCTTGTATCAGTATCTGCACATTAAGAGAAGAATTCCAATCACAATAATGAAGGGTCTAAAGATGGCTAGAACTTTCCCCCCTTTTGGACAAAGTGGATGGAATTTATGGGCACAGCAGCTACTCCAGATTGGATAAAACCTCCTGCCAAAATGTAAGCAGATACAACCAGGGGTTTTCATTCAGAGCACGTTTGAAGTTTGATTCTTTAAAAAAAGCAAAGGAAAAGGCTATAACTTTCTGATTTTCTTATGGAATTTGATACAATTTGCAGGCATTGTCACCCCTTCATAGAAGACGAAGCCTCTCATATTTCACACTGACATCTAATCCTCTGTTAAAGCCATCCAGGTTTTGGCCCATAATTACACCCTCTGAGCATGAATTCCATTGTTGAACTATGAGCTATATCGCTTGAATGCCAGTTATTGGGAATCATAAGTGGCGAGAGTGTTGTTCTGCTCAGCTCCTGCCTGGGGGCTTCCCATAGGTCACTGCGAGAACAGGATACTGGGCTAGATGAATCTTTGGTCTTAACCCACAAGGATCTTCTTCTGTTCTTAGACCAGGCATAGGCAAACTTGGCCCTCCAGATGTTTTGGGGACTACAACTCCCATCATCCCTAGCTAACAGGACCAGTGGTCAGGGATGATGGGAATTGTAGTCCCGAAATATATGGAGGGCCGAGTTTGCCTATGCCTGTCTTAGACTCACTGGGCAACAATTTTGTACTTTTTGAATGTTGTCTAGATTTCTACAACTGATTTAGGGTATTTTTGCACTGCTGAATCAGGAAATGGCATCCATTTCTCTCCATCAGGTCAGGTTTACTGTAAACTGAATGGTGGGCATTGATAAAGGTAAGTACACGTAAATTGCATGTTGCTTCACCATTTTTCAAACTTCATGGCTTGAACTTTCGTTTCTTGGAACTCCTGGAATGCTCAGCGGCAGGGAGGTCTCTCTTCAGAGTCCAACAGTAGTCAGCCATCATGACTGCGTCCCAGCGACCCTGATACCTGGTCTCCATCTCTTTCATGTCCTGATGGAATCTCTCCCCCTGCTCGTCACTCATTGAACCCAGGTTCTCAGGAAACCGGTCCATATGTGAAAATAGGTAGTGCATCTTGACGCTCATGTTGCAGCCCAGGTTTCTGAAAGCAGTCAGCATGTTGTTGACAAGTTCTGTGTAGTTGCTGGCCTTATTGTTGCCAAGAAAGTTCTTCACTACCAGAACAAATGCCTTCCACGCATACAGTTCCACTTCGTTCATTGACTTTCCGAACTCTGGATCTCTGATGAGCTGACGGATCTGAGGACCGTCAAAGATGCCAGCTTTCAACTTCTGAAAGTCTGATGGTCTTCTGATGGTCAATCCTGGAAAAGCCTGGCACAAGTAAGTGAAGCAGTCACCATCCTTGTCCAGAGCCTTGGTGAACTGCTTGATTAAGCCGAGCTTGATGTGCAGCGGTGGGAAGAGTACTCTGTCTCTGTCCACCAGAGGGTCATTGATGACGTTCCATTCTTTGCAAGGCACCAATTCTCCCTGCACAGGCCAGTCCTTCTTCATGTAATGCTGAGCACGGTCCCTACTATCCCACATGCACAGACAACATGGGTACTTGGTGAAGCCAGACTGCTGTCCCAACAAAAAGTTCACCATCTTCAGGTCAACACAAATAAACCACTTATGCTGATCATAACCAATTTTCTCCAGCACATACTTCACCGCTTCATAGTTCTCCTTCAGTGTACTCAAGTGAGCCAGGGGTATAGAAGCAAACTGGTTGCCATTGTGTAGCACAACACATTTCAGTGATCGCTTGCTGCTGTCAATGAACAGTCTCCAATCTTTGGGTTCATACTGTGGCACTCCAAGCTTGAGCAGAAGCTGTGCAATATCTTCTCTTCTCTTCCTTCTCTTCTGAGAAAAAATGGAGGTACTCTTGATGCCTGTTGTGGAAGAAGCTGATGTGGGCACTGTCAGAGAGGAGGTTTTTTTCCTTCAATCTGGATGCCAACAGTTCGGCAAAGTCCTTTGACAAGCTGAGGTCACGAACTAAATAATTCAACTCCTTTTGGGAAAATGGATGTGGAGAATCATCTTCAAGAACCACTTCTTCTTCATGTCCTTCAACACTGGAGGCATCTTCGTCACTAATGTCAGGAAGTTCTCCGAAGATAGGCACTGGAATTTCATCACAATGAGCTACAGGACGATGTACTGATTGAAGATCAGGATACTTGAGGCTGCTCCGGTTCTTTCTGTTGATCCCAGCCACACCAATTTATGGAAGTTTTCGAGGTTTTATGACTTCAAACTAATCCCTTTTCGACATAATCACCCAGAACTATCGGACCTGAATACTTCTTGTCATTAAAATAATCATTTCCAATCAAAACAATTATTTGACGGCATTTTACCCCCACTAACTTTCTTCTAAAATGCTCCACACAAGCGTACATGTGAACAAAAACGTAAAAAAAGACATGTGGCCATAGTTAAAAAAACTTGACCTGATTGAGCAAAACCAATGTGATTTTTGGATTCAGCGCATCAGATTGTCCTAAATCAACTGAAAAAAATGCAGACAACAAATTTGTTGTTGACCAGTGTATTGTTGCATGCAAGAATCTATGGGTTGGACAATGGCATTAGAAAATGAACAGAACATGACACCTCCACATTTTTAAAAACCCATGTTCAGGGAGAAATCATAAAAGAACTGAACTTCTTTCTTCTCCATTCCTGCCCTCTTGAGCATTGGGTGTTACCAAAAGTAAGTCAACTTGCTTTTAGTTTGAAGGGGAGAGGAGGAGGAAAAGTAATATGATTTTTGAAGAGCTAAAGTCACCAGGAAGCTTAGGAAGCCCCCGATGTACATCAGGATGCCTTGTTAATCTGACTTGGAAATGTGAGTACCTTCCCCAAAACTCCCCGAATCACATCATAATTCAGGGTATACAAAGAGCCAATGTGTAAAATCTTAGGTATGCGCTATTACTTGAGATGCATAGTGATGTTTTCCCACATGCACATGTGTCAGGAGGATGCCCTAATTAGTGATGACTTCCTGACATGTGATACCCATTGGAATAGTCAGCTATGTATGTGGATTCATCCTACATGTGGTTTTCTGCAAGGAAGTGACATCCATAAATGAATCAGCCCAAAATTTCAATTGCTACCCAAAATTGATGTTTTGTGGGCAGCTGGAATACAGGGACCAGCACAAGCGATAAAAGCAATGCAATCAAACTCAAATGTTGTGATCCGCCATTGGTGACAATGAAGCTTGATATGTGGAATCTCACACAAAGTTTTTAAACACACGACATGAAGAGGAAAAGGATTGGAGCTGCCGTTGCACAATGGGCAGAATTCTTTTAAGTGGTTTCTGTTTGTGAATGGCTTCCTTCATAGGAGAAAATTTAGCAGGCTAACATTGAAATTCTGGACACATTTCAGTAATTTACACCCAGACACTGTTCCCAACTGCCGTCTTCTGGTTATGTCCAGGAAATTCCTGGCATATGGTAGCCCTAATTTAAGGTAGCTAGATCCAGTTCCTGTTCGATCTGATTTTAATCTTTCAGGTATATTGAATAGCTCATTCATTATCTTGGAGGGTGGTGGAGAACGATTCCCTGATGCAAAAAGGAAGGCAACGCAGTTCAATTTAATCTCTTTTGTTAATTAATCACACTGATGTCGTTCGATGAAAAACTGCAGGGCAAAAATATGAGCAGACACTCTCTGCAGGTGCATGAAAGGTAGTAACAAAGTCTCTAGCTCTTTTGTTGCCAGAGCAGCATCTTCTTCCACCATCTACTTCAGGTGACGGACATGTCCCACACTTCCACATAGCCTTTTCTTCAACAAAGTAGCTAATTGCAATACCGTTTTATATTATTTCCCTTTGGTAGAGAGATAGCAGAAACCAGTGGAAGCTGGAAAATATTTATCTGGGTTGTAGTTATACTTTTGTAATGATCTCAGAATTGTTAGGCATTTTGCAGCGCACTGCAGTTTCAAAAGATCTGTGTTTTGCTGTCTCCAAATTCCAGATCTTCACAGTCTGAAAAGGTTAATGGGATCTTTGCAAGATCAAGTGTTTATGCACTAGTGAATTAACCTTTGCGTTGCAACTGCTCCCCCCCCCATCTCTCAAGTGTAAATTATGTCCAATAGCAGATGCAATATTGCAATACCGTGACGCCCACATGTCCTTTATAAAGTAAAGATTCCTACTATCTTACCTATTAGCTTGCACTCAGGAAACTGCACATTGGTCTCCTGTTTACTTCTGCTGCGACAACGAAATTTCGGATTAGAGTAGCCACCTTTGACTCTAAGGGTTCCATAGATGTCAGTCTTCAAATAAACAAACTTTCAAGAGGGGAGGATGCAGAAAGACGATTTGGAATCAGGACTCAGAAATGAAGTTGTGGAAAGGAATGAAGGATTGGTTAAGGCAGAGAAGTCCTCCCTCCACTCTCCTAGAGATTTGGGGAAGGTGGGCATGGATGAGAACCATAAAGGAACTGTATGAGCATAAGTTATGGAGTAGCAATGAGGTGGATCAGGGATGGGAAAGCCCTTTGCAGAAAATCCTTTTATTTCCCCCCCAGCTGTTTCCCTACAACCCCAACTACAGCTTTGTATACTCCACGCACAGCATGCAGACTGCAAATTGATGACCATCGCTGCCTCCTGTGGGAGCAAGTTATCTTGTTTAACCATGTGCTTTTATTGGTCCTGAATCTTCCAACATTGAGTGTCTCTGGATCTGCACAAGAACTATTGCTCTGCAGCTCCTGAATGTTCTGGGTGAAAAACAGGCATGTGGGAACTGAAACTCTGGGTAAGAATATCTTTTCACTCAGAATAGATATATTCAGCATATTTCAGCAGCGAATTCCAACCCATCCATATGTTTTAAGTAAGCATCTTCTGTTGCAGGCATGAGGTCTCTGGGTTGTTTTGTTTTGTTTTGTTTTGTTTTTTTGGGAGGGGTGGCTTTCCCCCATAATTAGGCCTTTGATGTTAGGTTGCCATGGTAACTGCTCCACAAGACAACGGGGGGGTGGGGGGAATCTCTCCCAACAAGAACTTATGGAAAACAAAGGCTTGAAGATTCTGTTTCATCTCATAGAACTCAGCTTTTTGTGTTTTTTTGTGCTTTTTGTTTTAAAGAAACGTTAAGTTCTTTATGCTCTTTGTGGAGCAAGGGGTAGGAGAACATGCAGGCTTCCATGTTCATTCACACTGCTATTTCTTTTATTTAGGGATTTTGTATTCTAAATTAAAAACTGCAGGCATTAAAATTTCATGATTCACTTCGCGGAAAAGTGGAATAATTAAAAGCCTGAATGATCAATGCAGCAAGAGGCCACAGAGACCTGAACGAGAAGGCAGTGAGGGAAAATATGTTTGCCTCTTCAACCAGTTGGGATCTTCTCTTAGGAGGCCTGGTAAAATCTGGCATCCGAAAACACTTACAATGCAGTTCCATGAAGCTATTTTGAATTTCATATGCTGGAATCAGGGTGGGGATCTCAGTTCACAAAACATCAAAAACTTGTGTGAGCAGACTTGTGAGATGGACTTTGCTTCTTCTTTTTGCTAAAACCCCAATGTCTACCACCAGGAGCCAGTTGCAAAACAGTTAACTTGGGGGTGGAGCAAGATGATGATGATGATGATTTCTCTACCTAGTGAGTTCATGGCTGATGCTGAAGCCTTCCTACACCATACTCCAAGACTGCGATGCTAACCCCACTTACTTGGGAATAAGCCCCACTGAATTCAACAAGAATGATTTCTGTATACATGGTTAGGCTCACATTGTTAGTCACCATGCTGAACCAGCTCTCTAATGTCATTCCAAACCAATTTCCCTGCACAACCGCTTCATTTGCAGATGCTTTTTTGCATATCATATTTGCAGCTTGATATTTATATATCCTTCTACTTTCAAAAGAACATTTGAGGCTGAGCTATGCTTCTATAGGCTGAGGAAATCCTGCTGGTGTTAACCATTCCCGATGACAGCATTTTTTACAACTTCCATTGGGGTCCTGAAACGCCATCTCCCAAACGTCCCAACCGAGTATATTACATATTGCAACTGCAGAGGTAGTGGACTATGATTGGCTGAGCTGTTGTGATGGCACGGAATGCTCAGCTGCTCATGGAACTAAATAGCCTGCAGTCCAATTTCTGTGAGGGAGGGGGAAGATGTCGACATGAATGACCCCTTAATCATAGTATATATAGAGTGGGTCATAAGTATGAGTAAATTATCTTATAACGTGAGTGGTTTACTTTCAGGATTTATGGTTGTTGTTTTTTAAATCAATCTGAAACCAGCAATCCCTTTGAATGACGGTAATGAAAGCTGGTTATTCATTAGGATTCTATAGGTCATGTCTGCTTTCTTGCATAATTGCAAAAGTGATGTACATGCAGTGGGAAAAACAGTTTGAACAGAGCCCTAAGCCACTTTTTTCATGCAAAATTTATCACTGACACTTGCTGTGTAATTGCTGTGGGCAGTGCACTACGTAACGGAAAGGTCTGGAACTATACCTGGAATATATTGATGGAGTTTATGAGCAAGTTATTTATGCCTCGCTTAAGGGAAACGTAACTGATAGAACTATTTCCGATGCTTGAATAGGCAAGTGTCCCATTAAGCAGGTTACAATGACCCATAGAAGATGAATTCACTGACATCTTAGCAATGGCCCTCAGCACTTTTCTGAGATAATTCTTCATTTGGAGGCACCAGAAGGCCAAACCACACAATGTGGGAGGTCTGTGATGGGAACTTCTGAATATATATATATCTATATATATATGGGACGCAGGTGGCGCTGTGGGTAAGGTTGGCGGTTCGAGTCCCCGCAGCGGGGTGCGCTCCTGTTGCTCGGTCCCAGCGCCTGCCAACCTAGCAGTTCGAAAGCACCCCCGGGTGCAAGTAGATAAATAGGGACCGCTTACTAGCGGGAAGGTAAACGGCGTCCCGTGTGCTGCGCTGGCTCGCCAGATGCAGTTTGTCACGCTGGCCACGTGACCCGGAAGTGTCTGCGGACAGCGCTGGCTCCCGGCCTATAGAGTGAGATGAGCACACAACCCTAGAGTCTGTCAAGACTGGCCCGTATGGGCAGGGGTACCTTTACCTTTACTTTTTATATATCTAAAGGTAAAGGTAAAGGGACCCCTGACCATTAGGTCCAGTCGTGGACGACTCTGGGGTCGCGGCACTCATCTTGTTTTATTGGCCGAGGGAGCCAGCGTACAGCTTCCAGGTCATGTGGCCAGCATGACTAAGCCGCTTCTGGCGAACCAGAGCAGCGCACGGAAACGGCGTTTACCTTCTCGCCAGAGTGGTATCTATTTATCTACTTGCACTTTGACGTGCTTTCGAACTGCTAGGTTGGCAGGAGCAGAGACCAAGCAATGGGAGCTCACCCCATTGCATGGATTCGAACCGCCGACCTTCTGATTGGCAAGCCCTAGGCTCTGTGGCTTAGAGCACAGTGCCACTCGCATCACTATATGTATATATATATATATAAAACAAAGGCAGGACATAGAATCATAGAATTGTACCACAAAGGACCACAAGCGTCATCTAGCCCAACCCCCTGCAATGCAGGAATATTTTATCCAACATGGGACTTGAACCTATGACCCTGATATTAAGAGTCTCATGGTCTACCAACTGAGCTATGTTGCAGCTGAGGTTCCTTCCCCCTGATGCTTACCTGATCTAAAATGCTCATCCAGCATTTCTACTAGATAGATTGAGTTTATTTCTATGGCACCTTTCTGCGGTAATCTAGCTGCCCAAAGTCAAAATATAAAGATATAAAACTGCAGGACAGGGGGAGAGAAATCAGCTTCTGAAGCTTATGTATACAGTGGTACCTCAGGTTACAGACGCTTCAGGTTAGAGACTCCGCTAACCCAGAAATAGTACCTCGGGTTAAGAACTTTACTTCAGGTTGAGAACAGAAATCGTGCAGCGGCAGCGGGAAGCCCCACTAGCTAAAGTGGTACCTCAGGTTAAGAATAGTTTCAGGTTAAGAACGGACCTCCAAAACGAATTAAGTTCTTAACCCGAGGTACCACTCTAGGTTAATATGGGACAAACAGAAAACAATCTAGACTTAAAAACCATAAACAAAGTGAAAAAGAAAGTTAATGGATTACAATTCTCAGAACCGTTTAAAAATCAATCCCTCTTCCTAGGGAACTCTGGGAATTGTAGCTCTGTGATGGGAATAGGAAGAACTTTCTGACAGTAAGTGCTGATGGATAGTGGAACAGACTCCCTCAGGAGATTGTGGACTTTCCTTTGTTGGAGGTTTTTAAGCAGAAGTTTGGTGACCATCTCTCATGATGGATGCTTTAGTTGAGATTCCTGCATTGCAGGGGTGTGTGTGTGTGTGGACTGGATGACCCTTGAGGTCCCATCCAACTCTATGATTCCATGATTCTTAGGAACACAGCATTCTAAACACCCTTAACAAGCTACCATTCCCAGACCCCCCTCTCTCGCTCTATCTCTTCTTCTACTTGTTGTCCAATACCAGAATCCACTGAGAACTCCTGTGGTCAGTACAAAGACAACTAGCAAGGAGAGACTGGGACAGCTTTCTCATGGGGAGGATGGAGAACCTGGCTGGGAACTTGATGGGACTTTGTGGGTGTCATGGTACTCATGGGCACCAATTGATGACCAGGGACCTGACTGGATATAAGGCAGAGTCTTAGATACCAAGCACAAGGCTTCAGGATTAATCCTCAGCATTGCCAGTTGAAAGGATGACAGATAGAAGGGTCTAATATGTGGGGCAAGAGAGAGAGGTAAACTGAAGGAAGACCATCTCCCCACTTTGGGCCTTTTCTTGGGAGCAGAAGTGAGATTGAAACCCAGGTATTTGCGGCTCACCTGAGCTCACATGCTGAACCCCTACACTTCACGGAGGTCCTTTCTTCTAAAAATACACATTGAAATATCCTAAAGTACCTTACTAGACCTACCATGGATATTTCAGCTAAAAGAGAGCTTTCTCAACCCTGAGGATCCTTAGATTTTATTGGGGGCAGCTGAATTCTCAGTGATAAAAACCAGTCATGACTTTTTGGGATAGTTAAGTAGGTGAGACACTGACAGACAGCATTGAGGGAGGGAATGGTTACTAACTCAAGCAGGCAGGTTTCCCTTCTGTGTCTCCAACTGTCCCTGCCTCAACTTTTCCTGAACTTCCTTCCCTAGGTTTCTTTTCTCCCCCTGCCCCTCCAGCCCACAAATAGCTGCCTTTTCCCACTCAGCCGCCATGTCCTTTTGTGACATCACAGGCAGTCTGTGGCCAGTGGCAACAGCTGGGGAAGCATCATCACAGCCTCCCCAGGCCTGACAATTTTGTGAGAGCACCTCAGCCAGTGATTGGTTTATTTTTTATTTGTTTCTACCCAGCACACCTTGCATGCACAATAATACCAACTCACCATTATTTGTTTTGAAGAAAAGGCCAAAGAAAACCCTACATGTAGAGGTATTGAGAAATACATCTAATTAAAAAAATATAAGCTGACTTGCCTAAGCCCTGCAGTTCTCTTCGCTGGGTGGTTCTGAGAGAACCTCACCAGCTTCAGACATCCCTGGAGGAAGGCTACCATATAGGAGCAGCATCCAGGCTCTTCCTCCAGCATCGCCCTGGTGATTTCACCCGCTAACGTCAGTCATCCTGCCAAACTTCCATGGGCTTCGTCTATTCATGAATATCCATCTTTCATACATCACATTCCTGCATATACACACACCATTTCACCTTGGCCACGTTTGAAACCTTCCACTTGCTTATCTAAACATATGCCAGCTGAGATCCACAAAGAACTCCAGGGGACACACCCATTCTCCGTTCACTCACATTTGTGCCCCAGCTTTCAATCCGCACAAATCCATCAGCTTCAGTCAACCAGCTTCCGAAAACTGAACTTCAACCAACTTCCGAAAACTGAACTTCAACCAGCCTGTATTCACAAACATCAGCCTGCTATAGTCTTGTGGCATTCAGGAGCTTCTGAATGTGAACTTCACTGGCTTCCACCCATCAACATCTGCCAGCTTCCGTTACCCCCATCACAAGACATCAGCCAAACTTCTGGCCATGGGTATCAGCAACATTCGAGTCACAACCCCGCTCCGCAAACGAACTTGCCTTATTTTTGCTCCATGGCATCCTGGCGCTGAACGATTATTTCCTTCCGTCCACTTTCTCCAAGCAAGGGAGGGCTTTCGCCATCTTTGGTAGTACGGTGCCCTGAGCAAGCCCAAAACTTGGTGCTCCCAAATGAATCTTCTCAATGATGGATGTTCTCAAGCTTGAACCCCCTTGGCTTAGTGCCCTGTGTAGGGGAACCACCCACACTGCCCTAAATCTGGAGCTGCTCCCAGTGGAGGCACTGCTGAACATCACAGTCATTGCCAGCTGTGCCCTGCTGGGGAACAGAAAGAGGCTTTCTCCTTGGCCTACTTTGATAGCCAATCAGCTGCCAAGTGCTTTTGTGACATCACAAGCTGTCTGCAGCCAATGGCAACAGCTGGGGAGGCACCATCTTCATCTCATCTGACCTCACAATTGTGGGTGCACCTCAGCAGTGATTGAATAGGTTCTTGTTTATTATGAAATCTAAATGTATATCTATCATCTATCTATCTATCATCTATCTATCTATCTATCTATCTATCTATCTATCTATCTATCTATCTATCTATCATCATCTGTCTATCATCTAATCATCTCTCTCTCTCTCTCTCTCTCTCTCTCTCTCTCTCTCTCTCTCTCCCACTCTGCATCTGTATTTATAATAGGCAGGGGGACATCATAAAACTGGTGTAGGGCACATATTTTAGTGCAAGGGCCACATTTCCTTGTAGGGAATGTTCTGGGGGCCATCTGCCAGTGTTGGGTAGGGTCAGAAGCACAGGGAAGTGGAGCAGCGATCATGGCTTTTATTGTTGTACCATGGATTCCGTTCCAGCTGTGCAAAAAACAGGTTTCTATATATCCCCCCACAATCTCTCAGTCCAGGTAACCACAGCTCAAAGAAACTTTCCAAACTGGCAAAAGTATTCAGGGAGAGTGCAGAGCAAAGCTGGTGAGGGACATGGCAGGGGGAACAGCCGAAGAACCAGACAGAGTGGCCTGGAGGGCTGCATTTGGCCTACAGGTTAGAGGCTCCCCACACCTGTCATAAAATAAATGATAGCTGTAGCTTGTTTATGGTGCTGAGAGTCGTTGGGAGACCCCCTTTCCCCCTCACAGAGCTACATTTCCCAAAGTCCCTTGGGAAGAGGGATTGATTGCTAAACCACTCAGGGAATTGTAGCTCTGGGATAAGAAAAAGGGTCTCCAATCAACTCTTAAGCACCCTTAATAAACTACACTTCCCAGAATTCTTGTGGCAGCTGGGGGGATGGTACGACCACAACTGTTTCAAATGAGATAATCCTGCTTTAAATATATGGTGTGGGTGTGACCTAGGTTGGAAGGGCAAGGTTCTGTAAAGGGAATGTTCCAAGAAGTGTTTTTGAGCAACTTTTCTTATTAGAATGCCTTCAAATCACCCGTTTATCTCCTTTTATCACAAGTACAGCTTAGTGTGTGGTTATCTGACTCTGCTATGACTTAGAGAGGGGGGGGAGAGAACTAAATTCCCCAAACATCATTAAAGAGAACCATTTTCTCTTTGATCAGCAAACCATAGAAACCTGCTGACTCCTTTCAGGCATTAAAGCTCTTTTAATTAACTTACTTCTAGCTTTTCTATTATACAAAATTAAACCCCTAAAATGTATGCTAAATGATATCAAGCATAGCTCACTTCAATCCACCGAAGGGCTGAGGTCAGGAATGTGGCCAGGGCTCAAACTGCACCTTAGCAGCTAGTCACTTCTCAAGTGGGACTAGAAATATTCATGACAGCCCGTCAAGGTGTCCAGGTTGTGAGTTAGAGCATATAAAGGTAAAGGTACCCCTGACCATTAAGTCCAGTCGTGGACGACTCTGGGGTTGTGCGCTCATCTCACTCTATAGGCCGAGGGAGCCGACGTTTGTCCAAGACAGCTTCCGGGTCATGTGGCCAGCATGACGAAGCCACTTCTGGTGAACCAGAGCAGCACACGGAAACGCCGTTTATTCTCCCACTGGAGCGGTACCTATTTATCTACTTGCACTTTGACGTGCTTTCGAACTGCTAGGTGGGCAGGAGCTGGGACTGAACAACGGGAGCTCACCCCATCGCGGGGATTCGAACCGCTGACCTTCCGATCGGCAAGCCCAAGGCTCTGTGGTTTAGACCACAGCGCCACCCGTGTCCCTGAGTCAGAGCATCCTTCTGCTTAAATAGAAGAGGAGGAAGGTACAGCATCTTCCACCTGGCTTCCCCCCAATTGAGGTGGGGCCCTTTGGCTTTCTGGTTGTTACTAACTACGACTCCCATCAGTCCCCACAAGCATGGCCAATGACCAGAGATGATGGGATTCATAGTTCATTAAGATCTGGAGAGCCAGAGGTTCCCCACCTCTGAGCTTGAGTCCTGCTCTCCACAACAGGGAAGGGAAACAGCTGTCTCCCAATCTCCTAATTTACAGGGCAATCCCAACTGTGTTTACCCAGGGGTAAGACCTACTGAATTCAATGGCGCTTACTCCCAGGGAAGTAGGGTTGAGCATTGTCAGGTCAGTGAGTTGTTTACAGAAACTCAGTGGCAAGTGAGACTTGACATGATTATAGTTGAGCAAAATGACACATCTAGCACAGCTTCCTGTTCTCACAGTGGCCAACCTGTGGGAAACCCACATGCCAGATTTCAGCAGAAGAGCCCTCTCTCCTCCTAGGTTTCCTGGCAGCTGGTATTCAGAAGAATTACTGCCTCCACTCTCTCCCTCTCTTCTGGGTCTATGCCCATAAGACAGAACAAAGTTATTTTAAGCCTCACAGATCCACCTTGGCTTTTCTGTTGCAACACCCCTCACCGTGAGATGGGTGAGCTCAATACGCATCTGGTTTCTTTTCAGTGAAAGATGTATAGCTTCCTCCTTTGAATGTCACACCAAAAGTGCAGATAGCAGATGCGCCAGCCACCGACACATCTAGTTTCAGGGTTTGAGCTTCATGTTCCAAGCCATGCTTTAACAATACTGAACTGGAACATCAACAGGTGCTGGCTTCCAGCATTAAAAGCATGATCAAAACTGGCCTGCGCAAACAGCCCATGCACACCCCTAAACTTGTGCAGGTTCCTTTTTCGGAAGTCACATCGCCAAACTTTCCTGAGTTCCAAAAGCTGTTTAGGATTTTGATGTGAAAGCAGTCCCCCAGAGAAAGTACTTCTGGCACATGTGCGCAGTATTTTCCCCCTGGGTTTGTAGCAGTCACTTTGAAATGAAGGTCTCTCTTTCAGATCCCACAGAGAAATAAGGGAAGCACTGCAGCTCATTGGTAATGTGCACATTCTGCATGAGGAAGGTCCCAACCCATGGCATTTCAGGAGGATAGCTGCCAGAAACCCAGAACAGTTCTTTCTGCCTGGCAGAATCGAGGGTTCAGTCTCTTTGGGGAAGTTTTCTTGAGAAACCATATTTTCTTAAGTTGCTTCCAATTTATTGAGTATTCATCCTGATTTGTTTGCAGGGAGTTTAGATGACACTGGCTATATATGTCTGGGATTTTTGTTCAACAACACTGTCCCCCCCCCAAAAAAGGTCAAAAACTTTGAGTTTCCTTAAAAAAACCCCACACCTCAACAACTTTCGTGTGATGAATTTTACTTCTGGAAAAATAGCAACCCTGGGTTAGATGACATTGCATCAAGCAAACATCACCCCAGTGCATTTTCCACTACTTTCCTGCTCACAAGAAGCCTGATTTTGAGCAGCAAGGTGGGGGCAGTGTGTTTGTTTAACAGCGGCTCCAGTTGGGGAATTTACTGGGGAGGGACAAATTAAAACACTGTAAGGGTGGTGCACACTAATTTTTAAGAGAAAATGAGAAGAATGGTGTCTGTACATTTATATCTTTGTTGTTGTTGTTTAGTCGTTTAGTTGTGTCTCATCCTCTGTCGTCTCCTTCTCCTTGTGCCCTCAATCTTTCCCAACATCAGGGTCTTTTTCAGGGAGTCTTCTCTTCTCATGAGGTGGCCAAAGTATTGGAGCCTCAGCTTCAGGATCTGTCCTTCCAGTGAGCACTCAGGGCTGATTTCCTTAAGAATGGATACATTTGATCTTCTTGCAGTCCATGGTACTCTCAAGAGTCTCCTCCAGCACCATAATTCAAAAGCATCAATTCTTTGGTGCTCAGTCTTCATTATGGTCCAGCTCTCACTTGAACCAATCAGTTGTTCCATATCCAGTTCTAACTGTATCTTCTTGTCCCACATAGAGATTTCTCAGGAGACAGTTGAGGTGATCAGGCACTCCCGTTTCTTTAAGATCTTGCCATAGTTTGCTGTGGTCGACACAGTCAAAGGCTTTTGCATAGTCAATGATTTATATCTTAGGTTCTACAAATTATAGAAGATTCCTTTTTTCCTAATGAAAGATAGGGAGTTGGGGATTAAGGTTCATCCCAGACGCACCAAGAAAGGCTTTGGGAGTGCCATGGCACCCATGGGTGCTGAGTTGGTGACCCTTTTTAACGTCATTGCAAATGCTGCAATATAATGCTCTATGGTGGCACACGAAATGGTCAGGATCACTGTACCAGATGCCTCAAAAGTCATCATAGACTGGATGCAGAAAACCCCAATAGCAACCGTCAGAATTTGCCATGACTCTTTGGGAAGTTTATCAAAGAAGACACACGAGGGAAATGCTTCTTTTCTGAAACAAAGGGACTCGTTCTTACGAAATGTGATGACAGTTATGTGGCTTATAAATCTGGACGCTCTGTCGTATGTCCAAAATGTGGCTTGTTTCAAGCCATGCTTATATGAAATAGGAGACCATAAATTAGAAGAGAATCTGAATGGGTGTTGGGCAAGGAGAATGCTTGATAGAGGCTTATGTTGAAAGAAGGGACAAAGGAGCACTTAGAATTACAGTCCACCTTGTTTAGAAACTAGAAGGGGTAGATTATAAAGATACCATGGGGTGGTCCTGTCATTAGAAACCACATAGAATGGGGTTTTCTGTGTCAATGGCAGATGTTTTGTCCAAGATACCTTAAACTGTAAGGTGAGGTCTAAGTCACAGCAGTCTGAGTGGCTGATTTTTGGAAGTTTGTCTTATATGAATTTACTGCAGTTATGGAGGGAAAGGGGGGGGGATGATTATAGGCTGTGAGTGCGCACAGTATGCCTCTCTTTTCAAACTATAAAAGGAAGATTGTTGTTTTCAAAATTAGATACCGCGGGCACCATCATTATTATTATTTCTGTGGCTTTGCTCAATTGAATGCATGACGGGACTGTCAAAATACTGCCAGTCTTTTGTGCTTGCGCAGACATTGTGTAATTATTAATAATATATTATAATCATAAAGCTGGGCTTTAGAAGAAGGCGCAACAAGCACTGCTACGCAAATGTCTCTTGAGCTGTTCTCTGGCGTCTGGAGCAAACTCAGGACATCACACTGGTATGCAGACTCGGGCAAGGATGCTACGTTGGTGACATAAAAAGCTGGAGAGCAGCTTTGGACGTTATGCTACAGGGAGGAAAGTGGTTGTGGAAGGGATGCATCTCAGGAGCATCACAGGAACATACAAAGAAGCCATTCAGGCCCTTTCAGGTGAGGCTCTCTCACAGCCCTGCATGCAGATGATGAGGACAGAGCCGTGCAAAAAATTTGCTCTGCCACTGAGCTATGGCTTCTCCTATGAAGGCAGAAGGGCAGCCTTCTTGCCCGCAGTTTCATACCCTCCAACATTTCTCTGATGAAAATAGGGATGTCCTATTCAACAACAACAACAACTTTATTATTTATACCCCACCCATCTGACTGGCTTGCCCCAGCCACTCTAGGTGGCTTCCAACACACCATATTTCCCCGTGTATAACACGACCCCATGTATAAGACGACCCCTACTTTGGGGAGCCCAAAATTTAGAAACCATTATTTTAAAGCTGTTAAGCTTTCTTTGGGGAGGGGGGAATTGCCCAAAATAGTTGTTTTTTGGGGCAATCCCACGCTTGATCCACTGCACCTTGGTGCGGCCTTGCCTTGCCTCTCCAGTCTGGCTTCACCTCACCTCAACTGGTGCGCTGCTGCCAAGCTCCCTCCTCACCTCAGCACCGCCTCACCTCTCCAGCCAGCTCCGCACCCTGAGTACCCTGAACTCGCTGACTCAGGAGCCACCAGAAGCTGCCAGCTCACCCAAGACTTACTGTATAAATCCGTGTAAAAGATGACCCCCAATTTTTGACCCCCAAAATTGGGGGGGGGGCAATGTCTTGTACACGGAAAAATACAGGATATAAAAACATAATGAAACTATAATAATAATAAAAATAAATTTTATTTATACCCCGCCCTCCTCAGCCAAGACCAGGCTCAGGGTGGCTAACACTAGATATAAAACAGTTGATTAAGATAACTTAAAAACATTATTAAAATACAACATTAAAATGCATCCTCATTTCAATAGAAACTCAAATCAAAAATTTTTGGGGGATGAAAACGTCAAATCTTCACCAAGGCCAACTATTCTGACTGGTCCTACGTGGACCAGAAAAAAGCCAGGGAAGTCCTAAAATAGGAGTTCCATCGCAGAAGGAGAAAGGAAAAAGGAAAGAGGGGGAGGGGATCAAGTTACTTCCAAGCCAAAGGCCAGGTGGAACAACTCTGTCTTACAGCCCTGCGGAAAGAAATCAGATCCTGCAGGGCCTTGGTCTCATGAGACAGCGTGTTCCACCAGGCTGGAGCCAGTGTTGAAAAAGCCCTGGCTCTGGTTGAGGCTAATCTAACTTCCTTAGGGCCCGGGACCTCTAGGGTGTTGCTATTTATGGACCTTAAGGTCCTCCTCGGGGCATACCGGGAGCTCATATACAGGGCTGTCTTCAGATCTCTTCAAAAGGTTGCATAGTTACTTATCTCCTTGGCTTGTGGGATCAAATAACTCCACACCCTCCAACATTTCTCCAATGAAAATAGGAATGTCCTAAGGAAAAGCAGGACATTCCAGGATTAAATCAGAAACCAGGACGGCTACTGTAAATCTGGGACTGTCCCTGGAAAACAGGGACACAGATATTTGCCCTAAGCCATGAGCCCAGATCTTGCAGGAAGACCTCTGGAACTCAGTGTGGTTCATTGGGGAGAAAGCTGCATAGCCTTAGCCTTTGATAAGCCTTTTTTGGGGGCGAACTGTCCTAATAACAGCTGCCCCATTTGCTTAAGAGGAGCACGAGGTGACGGTTTGCAAGAGTCTTGTTACATAAATTGTAAGATTTGTCACAACGGATGCATCATTGCTGCTACACATTGGGCAGAATGAGGAGTGGGATGTAGGTCAGTGAACAATTAGTCTTAATTTGAGTTGAAATTAGAAGGGGAATTACAGGGCTGGAAGGAAGGAAGTAAAAGGCCATCTACTCCAAAAGGCGAGACTGGGAGGCCACCCACCACGAGTCGGCCTCTCATAAGAGAATATGCTCCAGATTGCAGAGAAACATAGGCAAGGAGCAAGGTTGCTGCAAAGCGTGCAACTTCCAATGAGGCCAGCAAGGAACACCAAGCCGTGTACCTCTGGTTGCGAATGGGATCCATTCCAGAGGCCCGTTCGCAACATGAAAAGAACGCAACCCGCAGCAGTGCGTCTGCGCATGCACGGGCTGCAATTTGCCACTTCTGCGCATGCGCGTGACGTCATTTTGTGCTTCTGCGCATGCGCGAGCGGTGAAACCCAGAAGTAACCCTTTCTAGTACTTCTGGGTCGCCGCGGGACATAACCTGAAAGAACGTAACATGAAGTGGACATAACATGAGGTATGACTGTACTCCCAGGGAATGTGTGGCCATGGTATCAGTTTTTCAGATCCAACTGGCCTGTGAGAAACCAGGAAACACCTTTCCATTGTGTTACTGCAGACAGTAGGCCTGGTTCACACATCACAGGAAGCCAAACTATGGCTTCCTGGGACTGTAGGAACATGTAGCTTTCTGGACTGGAGCTTGCTCCTCCCAGCTCCTTTTTGCTCCTGGGCCACACTAAACCAAGGTTTGGCTTAGTGTGTGTCATCTGAATCTGGGCTCAGGGTTATGCTCCCTCCTCCTCCCAACCCACAAGCTGCAGCTGAGGTTTTTTCTTGGCTACCACTTAGGGATAGTGAAGCGAGAGCTAACCCCCCCCCCCAAGTCCCAGTTTGGACGACATGCTAAGCTGTTGTTGTTGTTTAGTCGTTTAGTCGTGTCCGACTCTTCGTGACCCCATGGACCAGAGCACGCCAGGCACTCCTGTCTTCCACTGCCTCCCACAGTTTGGTCAAACTCATGCTGGTAGCTTCGAGAACACTATCCAACCATCTTGTCCTCTGTCGTCCCCCTTCTCCTTGTGCCCTCAATCTTTCCCAACATCAGGGTCTTTTCCAGGGAGTCTTCTCTTCTCATGAGGTGGCCAAAGTATTGGAGCCTCAGCTTCAGGATCTGCCCTTCCAGTGAGCACTCAGGGCTGATTTCCTTAAGAATGGAGAGGTTTGATCTTCTTGCAGTCCATGGGACTCTCAAGAGTCTCCTCCAACACTATAATTCAAAAGCATCAATTCTTCGGCGATCAGCCTTCTTTATGGTCCAGCTCTCACTTCCATACATCACTACTGGGAAAACCATTTGTTGTTGTTTAGTCGTTTAGTCGTGTCTGACTCTTTGTGGCCCCATGGACCAGAGCACGCCAGGCACTCCTGTGTTCCACTGCCTCCCGCAGTTTAGTCAGACTCATATTTGTGGCTTCGCCATGAGGTGGCCAAAGTATTGGAGCCTCAGCTTCACGATTTGTCCTTCCAGTGAGCACTTCCAGTGAGCACCCAGCCTTTCGCATGATGAATTCTGCATATAAGTTAAATAAGCAGGGAGACAATATACAGCCTTGCCGTACTCCTTTCCCAATTTTGAACCAATCAGTTGTTCCATATTCAGTTCTAACTGTAGCTTCTTGTCCCACATGGAGATTTCTCAGGAGACAGATGAGGTGATCAGGCACTCCCATTTCTTTAAGAACTTGCCATAGTTTGCTGTGGTCGACACAGTCAAAGGCTTTTGCATAGTCAATGAAGCAGAAGTAGATGTCTTTCTGGAACGCTCTAGCTTTCTCCATAATCCAGCGCATGTTTGCAATTTGCTCTCTGGTTCCTCTTCTAAATCCAGCTTGCACTTCTGGGAGTTCTCGGTCCACATACTGCTTAAGCCTGCTTTGTAGAATTTTAAGAATAACCTTGCTAGCGTGTGAAATGAGTGCAATTGTGTGGTAGCTGGAGCATTCTTTGGCACTGCCCTTCTTTGGGATTGGGATGTAGACTGATCTTCTCCAATCCTCTGGCCACTGCTGAGTTTTCCAAATTTGCTGGCATATTGAGTGTAGCACCTTAACAGCATCATCTTTTAAAATTTTAAATAGTTCAGCTGGAATATCATCACTTCCACTGGCCTTGTTATTTGCAGTGCTTTCTAAGGCCCATTTGACTTCACTCTCCAGGATGTCTGGCTCAAGGTCAGCAACCACACTACCTGGGGTATACGAGACATCCATTTCTTTCTGGTATAGTTCCTCTGTGTATTCTTGCCACCTCTTCTTGATGTCTTCTGCTTCTGTTAGGTCCTTTCCACTTTTGTCTTTTATTATGGCAATCTTTGTACGAAATGTTCCTTTCATATCTCCAATTTTCTTGAACAGATCTCTGGTTTTTCCCATTCTATTGTTTTCCTCTATTTCTTTGCATTGCTCGTTTAAGAAGGCCTTCTTGTCTCTCCTTGCTATTTTTTTGAAATCTGCATTCAATTTCCTGTATCTTACACTATCTCCCTCGCATTTTGCTTGCCTTCTCTCCCCCGCTATTTGTAAGGCCTTGTTGGACAGCCACTTTGCTTTGTTGCATTTCCTTTTAAATGGGATGGTTTTACTTGCTGCCTCCTGTATAATGTTACGAGCCTCCATCCATAGTTCTTCAGGCACTCTGTCCACCAAATCTAAATCTTTAAACCTGTTCCTCACTTCCATTGCGTATTCATAAGGGATTTGACTTAGATTGTATCTTACCGGCCCAGTGGTTTTTCCTACTTTCTTCAGTTTAAGCTTGAATTTTGCTATAAGAAGCTGATGATCTGAGCCACAGTCAGCTCCAGGTCTTGTTTTTGCTGACTGTATAGAGCTTCTCCATCTTTGGCTGCAGAGAATATAATCAATCTGATTACGATGCTGCCCATCTGGTGATGTCCATGTGTAGAGTCGTCTCTTGTGTTGTTGGAAAAGAGTGTTTGTGATGACCAGCTTGTTCTCTTGGCAGAACTCTATTAGCCTTTGCCCTGCTTCATTCTGAACTCCAAGGCCAAACTTGCCAGTTGTTCCTTTTATCTCTTGACTCCCTACTTTAGCATTCCAATCCCCTATAATGAGAAGAACATCCTTCTTTGGTGTCATTTCTATAAGGTGTTGTAAGCCTTCATAGAATTGGTCAATTTCAGTTTCTTCAGCACCAGTGGTTGGTGCATAAACTTGGATTACTGTGATGTTAAAAGGTCTGCCTTGGATTCGTATTGAGATCATTCTATCATTTTTGAGATTGCATCCCAGTACAGCTTTTGCCACTTTTTTGTTGACTATGAGGGCCACTCCATTTCTTTTACGGGATTCTTGCCCACAGTAGTAGATATGATGGTCATCCGAACTAAATTCGCCCATTCCCGTCCATTTTAGTTCACTGATGCCCGGGATGTCAATATTTATTCTTGCCATCTCATTTTTGACCACATTCAACTTACCAAGGTTCATGGTTCTTACATTCCAGGTTCCTATGCAATATTTTTCTTTACAGCATTGGACTTTCCTTTCGCTTCCAGGCATATCCGCAACTGAGCGTCCTTTCGGCTTTGGCCCAGCCGCTTCATCAGCTCTGAATCTACTTGTACTTGTCCTCCGCTCTTCCTCAGTAGCATGTTGGACGCCTTCCGACCTGAGGGGCTCATCGTCCAGCGTCATAACTTTTATATGCCCATTGTCTTTGTCCATGGAGTTTTTTTGGCAGGGATACTGGAGTGGCTTGCCGGTTCCTGCTCCAGGTGGATCACGTTTGGTCAAAACTCTCCACTATGACCTGTCCATCTTGGGTGGCCCTGCACGGCATAGCTCATAGCTTCTCTGAGTTCTTCAAGCCCCTTCGCCACGGCAAGGCAGTGATCCATGAAGGGGGTGGAAACCATAGCTTTAACTATATGGACCTTTGTTGGCAAGGTGATGTCTCTGCTTTTTAAGATGCAGTCTAGGTTTGTCATTGCTTTCCTCCCAAGAATGCTAAGCTAACCCCATGCAATTCTGGGGCAGGAAAAGGAGCCTCCAAACAAACAGTTAGAAGTGGGGGGAGGGGGGACACTGCTATAGTTGTGCACTTTGGGTGTGTTTATTGGGATTTGTGGCATCCCTGGGCTTTAGAGGCACTCTGCTTGCGCAAAAGTTTTTTTTTTAAATGATCAAAATAAAATAGGCAAGGGGAAATGAGTTTTGTCATTCATTTTTCGAATCTCCTGGGAAGTATTCAGCTGATGAATGCTCTACTTTGCAACCACATGCTGTGTGTGTGGGAAGGAGGGAACTCACCCCCTTGCATTTTCAAGTGACAAAACGTTGCAGTCTGCAGGCTGTACTGCACATTATAAGCGGCTGAGGTGCACCTAAGAATCTCACTTGCGCAGCATAGATATGCTTACAGACAGGGGGTTCCTCATCAGAGAACTGCGCCCGTCTTCCGTTTCCTGTTGAGCGTATCCTCTGTGCCAACCCCAAGTGTGTGAAATCACACTCAGTGCTGGGCAAATGCAATTTTGCCGCAAGAGGCATGCTATGATGCTAGTTTTGCACAGGGCAGAGAACATGTGGACGCCCCCCCCCCCCCGCGCCAGCTGCTAAGTCAAGGCTGCACTTTTATTACCCATTGCCATAAAATATGAAAAGGGCCTCTGGAAAGGCATGCATGCACACTCACACAAAACCATTTATTGTTGTTCTTTTGCTATTTTATTATGTGTCTGTGTGACTGGACGATGCCAACTAATATATGCGTTCTCTGTTAGTGATCTCAGAACGGTTTTTCCGGGGTTATGCCTGTGCTGAACTGCTGCCCACTCTCTTATTCTCAAAGTTCTGTAGGAACTTTGCCTGAGGCACAATTGCTGCGGAGAGGCAGAGAGCGCGAGCGAGCTGAGGAGCGGGAAAGGAGGAGGTGAGAGGAAGCCCTGACTGATTAAATAATGTGGCCTGAAAGAAAAGAGAGAGCGAAAGAGAGCAAGGCTCTCCTTTGTACACCTTGTTATTTTCAGCTCCTGTTCCTGCGCTCCTGGGTGTCTTCTAGGTACATAACAACATTAATAACAGCCCATTGCCACCAGCTTCTTGCAAGGAAGAGATGTCACTCTGAAGCCATTTAATGGCTGGCTAGCCTCTTTATAGCCAGATCTACCTCAAACAGAAGAAAAGCTGCAACAAGTGTATTTATTTAGCTTCAAATCAGAAAAAGGAGACTAAGGGTGCAGTCCTTCACTGCAGTGTAAGTCTTGGCCACAGAGAGGCTAACTTAGGCTGGATCTACACTGACCTGTTTAACATTATTCCCCGCGTAAGAATAATATTAGAGATGACATTCTAACATGTCACAGGGCATAGGTAAAGGTAAAGGGACCTCTGACCATTAGGTTCAGTCGTGGCCGACTCTGGGGTTGCGGCGCTCATCTCGCTTTATTGGCCGAGGGAGCCAGCGTACAGCTTCCAGGTCATGTGGCCAGCATGACTAAGCCACTTCTGGCGAACCAGAGCAGCGCACGGAAACACCGTTTACCTCCCCACTGGAGCAGTACCTATTCATCTACTTGCACTTTGATGTGCTTTCGAACTGCTAGGTTGGCAGGAGCTGGGACCAAGCAATTGGAGCTCACTCCGTCGCGGGGATTCGAACCGCCGACCTTCTGATCGGCAAGTCCTAGGCTCTGTGGTTTAATCCACAGCGCCACCCGCATCCCTGTCACAGGGCATACCTGTTGATTAAAACGTTTTTTACCTTGGTTGTTTCATCAAATGTAATAATAACCGGCCACACCATTTTCCAAAGCTGCTGGTTGATGGTTGCTTTGTTCCGCCCTCCGGTGTCACATTCCACTGTGTCCTTTGCTGAAACTGAACACTGCCCCTCAAATACCACTGGATGGGGGATTGGAGTTTGAATTCAGTAAAAAAAAAAAAAAAAGACAACAAAAAGCTACCTTTTTAAACTCCCCTCCCCCCGATATAGCAGCATAAAACGATTACAAATTAAGTGATAAAAAGACTAGGTATTAACACATTATGAACATTAAAAAGTAGGATGCCTTGTGTCCATCTATGTTATCAAAACCATTTATTAACCCTTCCTTAATGTTAAAAACCGTGAGTGTAGATCCACACCCTACTCTCAAGATAGCAGGCACATAATTGAGCTATGCATCAGTTTGAAGGAATCTGGGAACACACCTGTTTGCATCTGGGATTATTGGGGGTCCTTCCTTGAGGCTAGTGGAGCTGATCTGTTAGGAAGAATGGGGCACTGCCTCAACAAGCCCAGTCTGTCCTCAGCCAGCCCCCACCCATTTACCTCCTTACTTACAGCCAGTTCAGCAGGTAGTGCTATCAGCTTCCTCATCCTTAGTGCCAATGTTGCCACGGTAGAACTCAGCAGGAAGGGGAGGGGGAAGATATTTGTTGCTCGTCATTGGCTGTGGCGCCACCTACTGGTGACCTCCTTGCCCTCCGCCTTACCAGTCTCACTGGGTATCAGTCACCCCTAACTGGCACCCTAACACAGAACTCATTTGGGTTTCTTATCCAGCTTTCAGGAAGAGTAATTTCAAGACTGGAGCCAAGCCTTTCAGCCCAATTTTATTTGAAAATTTTGTAGGCTGTGTGAAAAGAAAACACTTCCAATTGGGTTGTGGTTTTTTTTTTTTTGGGGGGAGGGAGAAATTCTGAGAAATTTTCAGAGGTGAAGTTGTTTGGTTTACCTTACTTTTTAAATAAGTTGATCGAAGGGTTTTTATTTTAAACACTTGGAGTTGCTGCAAGGTTCTCTGCAGCATCTGAGTCCTGGTGCAGGGAGGGATTTATTTATTTTTGGGAGTGGGGGAGGGGGAGATCTTTCATTCACCATGTCTAAAACTACAGCAAGCCCCAACCCCCAGAATGGCTCAGTTTCCCCTACCCCTCTTAAAGCAAACCCAGATCCTCCTCTGATGTCCTCCCTCCCTGGAAGTAGCCAGGATTTCCTGCATACCTCCATTCGATTTCACATATGCCTGTTTCTCATTTAAGGAACACAACATCAAATAGTGATTTGCATGTGTGAAATAGCCATCGCAGATCAAAGAGACCAGTTAAACCTTGACTTAAGCTAGGGATCCTCTTTGGATTCCAGTAGGCAATGAGAGAAATGCCAAGCTGATATTTTTACAGAGTGTATTTGGTAAACAAGAATCCGAAGAAAGTCATTAAAAGCTCTTTGATTCACTGGGAAAGTTTCCCCAGAACAGCAGTGCATCCTCCAAGCGCCTTGCTCTATGGCTGCCACCAGGCTCTCCAGTGAAGCAAGGGCACTACTGATATTGGTGTGTGGGTAGACAGGATCACCCAACAGAGAGGGTTTTAAGCCTCAAAGTACAAAAACTAGGAGTGAAGTGGAAGGGATGCTGAAGCATGAAGAGAAGAGCTGTAGCTCAGAGGTCGTGCATCTGATTTGCATGCAGAAGGCACTGGGTTCTATCTCTGACATCTCCCCACTTCCTGCCTGAAACCCTGGATACCTGCTTCTAGTCAGTATAGACAATACCGAACTACGTGAACAAATGGTCTGACTCAGAACAAGGTGTAGGGGAAACGCGGAAGACCACTGTAATTTCGAGGAGTTAGATGACATGTCTCTTTCCCTTTACATCCCTGGTTTAAGGGTTGCTGATTCATGATTCGTATAGTTTCCTGGGTCTCCTGTCTTCTAAGGGCTGATGGACTAGTGGGGAGGATACCCAGTTGCAGTGAATTGGGTTGGAGACACTCAGCTGCTCTGCATTCCTGTTGAGTCACACCCCGTGTCCCGGGCTGATCAATGAGTGATGCCTGCTAACCAGGTGCAGTCAATCAAGTCAATCAAAGTTGGCTATAAGAGCTGTAGGTTGAAGGGACTCAGAGAGCTTCTTCACAGGTCAAGGTACCCCAGATGCTGTGAGACTGTTGGCCGGGGTCTCTCTTGTGTGTGACTTCTGTCTGGTATGCTATAATTTGTGTTTTGTATGCCTGCTGCTATCTGTTAGCCTTCTGCAGATAAAGCATTACTTATTCTTCATCCACTGGTGTGCTTATTGGCTCCAGATCTGGAAAGAACCCTGCCCTTGGCAGAACACAAGGCAGCTTCCTTTGTTCCTGGAAAGGAAGGTTTTCAGAGAGGATTGTGAGTCGGCTAAGGGAGGTTGTTGTGAAGATCATCCTGGCCAGACAATTAATTCATTAGATTTCAATGGTGTGTGTGTACATGTCCGGACAAAAGCTGGATCTATACATGTCAAAGAAGCAATTCAGTTAAATGCATTGTATAATAATAATAATAATAATAATAATAATAATAATAATATATTATTATACAATGCATTTAACTGAATTGCTTCTTTGACATGTATAGATCCAGCTTTATTATTATTATTATTATTATTATTATTATTATTATTATTATTATTATTATTTATACCCAGCCCATCTGGCTGGGTTTCCCCAGCCACTCTGGGCGGCTCCCAACTGAATATTTAAAACACGATAAAACATCAAACATTAAAAACTTCCCTAAACGGAACTTTCTTCAGATATCTTCTAAAAGTCAGATAGTTGTTTATTTCCTTGACATCTGATGGGAGGGCGTTCCATTGTAAACTCATACAGGGAAATCCAGTAGGGAAAGACGGGATTTCACATCGCCATCTAGTGTCACAGTGCTATATCACATATATACAATGCATATAAAATGTTTTTTCTTTACCAATCAAGCTGAGTCCAAATTCTCTTTTCAAAAGCTGCAAATCCATGTCTGTATCAATAATAATTACAGATTATTATAGATAAGAATTGCAACAAGCTGTTGTTGGGTTCTTGTGAAAATCATCCCAGGGTGATGAAATCAAACAAGCAAGCATGTAAGTACCTCATATGCATTAATAAGGACTTAAGTTTGGCTCCGCCCCTCCACTTTTTAGCAACGCCCACTTTGGTACTGGGGAGAAGGCAAGGGCTCAGTGCAAAAGAATCAGCCCTCCTGGAACGACCCCCTATAAAACCCCTTGCTGTTTAGGAATCTCCAGGTCTGCTGCTCTTGAGATCCATGGGCAAAAAGACAGAGTTATATAAGCATGGTAAATAAAACCAGCCTCTCTCATTTACGTGAATGGGTCCCTTCATTCACTGCAATGCTTGACTTGGCAGGATTGTGCCCGGTGCTTCTGAATATGTACGAATCGCCGGCTATGGAGAGTAACTCCAAATATCCCATAATGCCTGTGCTCCACAGTCTCATAGAACAAAGGAGCAAATAACACGGGAGCGTGGCACCCGTTTATTAGCCACAAAAGACCATTTGAGAATTGAGTCTGCATCCTCCAAGTGCGGCATAATGAATACCATAAAAGCGCTGCAGACAGAAGGCAGGTTTACAGTCAGGCTGAAATTTCTAGCAATCATACATTTAGAAGAAATGCTTTCAGGTTTTCTTTTCTTTTTCATTATTAGCTTTCTCTGAAATATAAGGCTGTTCTCTTGCCCAGAAAAAAGAAATACGATTCTACAAATGCCTCTCCGAAATCATAATCGGGGGAAAAAAGATTGTGTTGCAAATGAAACCATATAGCTATCCCAAACACCCGCCACAAAAATAGCTTCCGAAAATAGCTTGAATTATGCCACTGTGTAATCTTATAAGGCGGCTGCCTGACTCAGAATTTCATAAATGAACAGTGAGCATTAGATATGATGTCTATGTTTTCCACACTGGGGATAAGTTAACATGTGAAGGCAGCTTTCAACTCCCTGGCGCCTCCCCATCAATGGGAATTGTAGTCCAAAATATCTGAAGGGCATCAGGTCAGCGAAGGCAGCGTTTGAGCATAAAGGATGGCCACAACAATATTAAAGCAAAATAACGGGGCAGTTCATAAGAAAAACGGGCTGCCTGCTTTGAAGAACAATGCATCATTTCCCATGCGCTTTGAGGGTTGCCAACTTTTCAACAGACGACAGTAGCTGTACCTTTTAAGATGAGCAGCTGATAATCTCTAGCCTTTGCACGTGGATTTCTTCACATCAGGCTGGTGTCAAACGCACGAGAGCAGACTGGGCTGTTTGTCAGATAAGCTGGCAACTAGGTATCCACCTCCTGTTCTGAAGACAGCATGTGAACATAACAGCATATTAGGAAGAGCAGAGGCTAGAGAAATAGGAATCTCTGGCTGCTTAATTAGCAAGTGGTCTAGTACATTATAATCAACCCCCACTTCAACATTTCACCAATGATGACAGGGGCATCCTATTCAATAATAATAATAGTTGTTGTTGTTGTTGTTGTTGTTGTTGTTGTTGTTATACCCCAAACATGTGACAGGGTTGTCCCAGCCATTCTGGGCAGCTTCCAACATAAAAAAACATATTAAACATTAAAAAAACTTCCTATAGGACTGCCTTCAGATGTTTTCTAAAGGTTGTATAGTTACTTATCTCCTTGGCTCTGGGGTCACATAATTCAACAACAACAACAACAACAACAACAACATTATTTATACCCCACCCATCCGGCTGAGTTTCCCCATACCCTCCAACATTTCTCTGATGAGAAAGTTTGTAGGTGAAAGGACACCTATAGTTCCTGGAATCAGTAAACATTAGACTTAATCAAGGTTTGGTTGAAACTGTGCCAAACACTGATGGGTGGATTTCTCTGTCTTTAGACCTAAGCCTGTTAAGACCATGGAAGAAGCGAGAGTGCTTATTGGGGTGTAATGCAGGAATGTCCTTCCACAGTACTCTCAGGTTGAATATATGTGTAAATAAAACTATATGCAGTGGTACCTCGGGTTAAGTACTTAATTCATTCCACAGGTCCGTTCTTAACCTGAAACTGTTCTTAACCTGAAGCACCACTTTAGCTAATGTGGCCTCCCACTGTCACCGAGCTGCCAGAGCACGATTTCTGTTCTCATCCTGAAGCAAAGTTCTTAACTCGAGATACTATTTCTGGGTTAATGGAGTTTGTAACCTGAAGCGTATGTAACCTGAAGCATATGTAACCCGAGGTACTACTGTATCATCAAGACACCATAGTCTCCATCAGTGGTGGACCTTGGAGTCTCAAATTTCATTGATGCCCTATGCAACACCAAAATTCAGCAGCCCCTGCCTCTTGCCTTACAACGCACATCATAGCTGCAGCTTCCCCAAGGCTCTGTATCCAGTTTGACTGAATTGCCTCCGCTCCCCTAAAACTGCCAGTGTCTCTGTTGTGTTTCGTTCCAAACACGAACCCTGGTTAAGGAGCAAGGCTCCTGGAACATCGTTATGAGACCATCACATGGTCCCCACAATGGAAGCACTGACTGAATAACACACAGGGCATGCATTGGTGTGGGGTTGTGGAGAGGGTCTTTCCCTTTCTAATATTAGGAGATTGCTTCTTTTCATGCATTATTGAAGTTCCTTGCAAGGGAGGCATTCAAGTGCACCGCGGTTGTGCAAAGCAGATCCACACCACCGTTTCTGCAGAGGATGGTTAATATTCCAAAATGATATTCTTTTGTCAGGAAAATACAGCTAACTCTGACAGCACAACAGCAATGCAAGTTTCATGAGGCATAAAAAAGATTTAGATGCTTCCCAGGGAGACCGGCTTAATTATTTACTTTCAAGCTTACCGTCCTTTAAAAAAAAAATAATGCAATGTGTTCAACAGCACCAAGACAATGCATAAATAAGAGGAATAAATCTGTAATGGAAATACTGCTTTTTCATACCCCTTTGCACCATGAATAGACATTAAAAGGTATTGTAATGAACTGGGAGATTAAATGAAGTGCAGCGGATCCCGTAAAGTAGGGCAGCCAGACCATGCACCCTATTTTGCAGAGGATAGTCCTCTATGGAAAGAGCTGTCTGGTCCAAGCTCAGTTTAAAGATGAAGGACCATAAGAACGGGGAGCAGGAGGGGCTGTGCAATCCCTCCCCCACTCCATGCATGAGCACAGTCTTGCTTCTCACCATGGTGAAACATATCACTATTTAAATTACAGTGGTACCTTAGGTTACAGACGCTTCAGGTTACAGACTCCGCTAACCCAGAAATAGTACCTCGGGTTAAGAACTTTGCTTCAGGGTGAGAACAGAAATCATGCGGCGGCAGCGGGAGGCCCCATTAGCTAAAGTTGGTACCTCAGGTTAAGAACAGTTTCAGGTTAAGAACAGACCTCCGGAACGAATTAAGTTCTTAACCCGAGGTACCACTGTAGAGCAATCGGTTCTAAATTTGCACCAGTATGTATGAATTGGCACATTCAAATTTAGGAACATAGAAGGCTACATGATACGTAATCAGATCATTGACCTATGTAGCTCAGTATTGTCTACATTTACTGGCAAGAGGCTCTCTGGGGTTTCTGCCCAACCTCGAGATGCTGGGAGTTGAACCTGGGAGCATCTGCATGTAAAGCAGATGCTACACCATCAGGGTACAGCATATCTGACCCACTTTTTTGGTGTGTGTGCAAATAGCCACCCTAAATGGATGCTTGTCTGTTAGTGAAGTCTAAAAATAGACTTGGAATGACCTTTGCCTGGTTTTGCCCCTAGCAACAAGTTTTCTCCCAGCAACAAGTCTTCCCTAGCAACAGGGTTTCCTTAGCAACAGACTTCTTTATTAGACAGGCTCTGAAGGAGAAGTGTGGTGGCGGTGGCGGGATTGACACCTGCTGGTGTCAGGGATTGACAAGGCATCTGACCCTCACCTGAATCTCATAACTCTCCTGACAGGTGATTTGGTCTGCAGCCACAGTGTGGAAATAAAGGATGAGATTGT
Organism: Podarcis erhardii; assembly: GCF_964252035.2. NCBI lineage: Eukaryota > Metazoa > Chordata > Lepidosauria > Squamata > Lacertidae > Podarcis > Podarcis erhardii. The sequence continues at coordinate 75,574,618 of NC_138508.1, read as the reverse complement.
TCACCAGATATCAGGCACTCTACTACTCAAATTAGGCCCCAATGTTTTTCTTATAATCCCCTTCTCAATTACATAATAAATTTTAATCTAGAATATAAATTCTCAAAACTTTCTTAATTGTTAATTCAAGCAAGTAAACTACTGCTCTCACTGACAAGTCTTATGAGTCGCTGACATATGAGTGGATTTTATTTGCTGCTATTCTGGGCTTCTGGTGCACCAGGGTTTACACCAGCATAATAGAGTTGGCCAGGATGCCAGAAAGGATACAATTTATGAGCTTTCTCCATTATCTGCACAGCAGGGGGTGTTCAGTCAACAGTGCAAAGGCTGAAGCATTCTCTGCTGGTTACCTGCTTACAACAATAGAGGTCGCTGTTTGGTAGTACCCAATTGGTTAGCTGTTAGATTCTAGAGCTCCCTATTGGTGGCTCTTAGGTAATTTACAAAATACAGAGTCCATTCATAAAACAGTGTTTATTCATAAAGCAGTAACATAAATCTCCATTGTTACATATTGGGTGTATATTTCAGCTGTTGAACATACAGGCTTATGGCCATGCTGTAGTGTAGTGCTTATGCGACTGTGAATAAAAGCTGGTTGAGCTCATTGTCTTGGGGTTTGGGGGGGAGAGGTGACAAAGCTGATTTTCAATAAGTGCCCCCCTTTATTTCCATAACAAGTCATTGAGTCTGTACTCTGAATAGTGACACCAGGGACCTAGAAGGTGCAGGACTTGTCAGTCCAACCCCTGCACAGTCTCATCAGGGCTAACTTTAAGGCAATTGGAGCAATTTAGCCGAACTGGGTCCCACTTGCTGCTCCTAAGGGGCCCCCCACATCAGGGCAATCTAGATGGATTTTATTTATATCTCTAAGATTTTGCAGACTTTGGCTGTGAACTGGGACCCTACAAAAAAAAAAAATCAAGTTGTGCCCCACTGCTTTAAATTGGGCCCCACTGGCTAGCCCTGAGTCTCATAGTTGCTGGGCCCGAGTTGCCCTGCCCTTGCACGAAGTCTTGGGTTTGCCGTTTTGGGAGAGGGGAGTCTGCCCGCTGGGGAGCGGGCAGGCTGGTAAGGCCCCCTAGATTTAGAGGCCCAAGTTGCCCTGCCCTCGCATGAAGTCTTGTGTTTGCAATTTTGGGAGAGGGGAGTCTGCCCGCTGGGGAGCGGGCAGGCTGGTAAGGCCCCCTAGATTTAGAGGCCCTAGGCTTCAGCCCACTTAGCCTATACATAAATCTGGCACTGCCTGCAGCCCTTTCTAAACTCCTGGTTGAAGAAGGCAGCTGCTGAAAGGGTGTCATGCCCTGGGCGATGGTGGGGAGAGAAGGAAGCGGGATTAGCACCAGCCTCTTTGGAGAGAATAACTAACGGGCAAGGCTACTGTTGTCCAGCTGGAACTCTTTGACATGCCTCTCTCCTACACTTCTATGGGAGGAAGAACCAGCAACATCCCAGACTGCACTTGTGTAACCAACTTTAATAATAATCAGATAGTCATTGATGTTTACGTGCGAAATAGGGGGTTAGATGAATATTTAAGGGGTCACAAAGAATAATGGCTTCACCTAACACACATACCTTGCTGCATAGAAAAACCCAGCATGGTGAAGAGACACGCTAGTGAAGTCGCCTTTATTGCTTATTTTTCATTGTCGTAATTTGCCTTTGCCATTGGCCCCATCTGTCTGGGTACTTTTTCTGAGCAGCTTACATATGTATGATGATGACTGTCGGCCTCAGGATTGGGGTTTTTTTTTTTGGGTAGTTCAGAAATAAATTACAACAGACAACCAGCAGGGGTTAATTTTCCTTCCTCCCACCAGCTTTTTAGGCATTCTCCCTGATCTCCCCTCTGCAGACACTTGCCAGCTCTGAGTCCAGCACAGTGTTTGTGTTCTGGCATGAGACTGTCCTGGTTTCTCCCACTTGACGCACAGCGTGGCTTTGAAAGATGAAGTGCATATTGTTTCTCCCCACATTGCTCTTTGTTTTGCATGATGGCTGGCCCCAGAGAGAGAGAGAGAGGGAGGGAGGGAAGTGCATTAGGTTGGAGAAAACAAGGTGAGCATTCAGAGCACAGGCACATGGACAACAAGTGAGCATTCAGATCTCCCTTGCTGGATGAGGATGAGAAGTGGTCAGTTTGGAGTTTGGAGCTCATGACAAGCCCTAGAGAGTTTTGCTTATAAACGTCACACATCACAGACACCCATTTCTTAACTGAATACAATCCCTTGGATGCAAGCTAAGTCTTTCTCAGAGTAGGCCCATTGAAAATAATGGACCTAAGTAAGAAGAAGAAGAAGAAGAAGAAGAAGAAGAGTAGTAGTAGTAGTAGTAGTAGTAGTAGTAGTAGTAGTAGTAGTTTGGATTTGATATCCCGCTTTATTACTACCTGAAGGAGTCTCAAAGCGGCTAACATTCTCCTTTCCCTTCTTCCCCCACAACAAACACTCTGTGAGGTGAGTGGGGCTGAGAGACTTCAAAGAAGTGTGACTAGCCCAAGGTCACCCAGCAGCTGCATGTGGAGGAGCGGAGACGCGAACCCAGTTCACCAGATTATTATGAATCTACCGCTCTTAACCACTACACCACACTGGCTCCCATGTCCTTCGATGGATCTATTTTGGACATGCCCATGCCATTTGATGGATCTATTTTGAGTAGCACCAGTTATGAAGACCGCCCAAGGTTAAGATATGACAAATGGCTTGGGGTGTGTGTGGATTTGCTCCATTTTGGTTTCTCAGACTTTAAGGTCAGTTCACCACATTTTCACATCTTTTCATAAATTAAGAAGAGGTTATATGGAAAAGTCACCAGCATCGTAACACGTGACTCCTAATATATTCTTCCTTCCTTTTTGCAAGCAACCACCCCATATAATGTGTGTCTGGATGTCCTTTTTACTTATGTAGACATTTTAAATGCATGCTTTCCCTCAATCTGTGCATTTTCATAGACATTTTTTGGGTTGGAGAATTGAGTCGCAAAATTCAGTGAAGTATGAATTTTGAAGGGCCGCTGTTTTTCAGTTATATCTTGTTTTGGGAGAGGCAACTAAGCAGATTTGTGTTAAAATGTGTGAACTGAACCAGGTCCCTCCTCCAGTGGTGGACTTTGGGCTTTCAGATTTCAGCGGTTCCCTGTGCTATGCCAAAATTCAGGGCTCCCACCTCTTGCTTTCTCTTCTACAGCTTTGGTGCGCAGTGGAGGAGCAATGTGGCCCACCAAACTTCTTAATCTGGTCCATGGGACTCTCCCCAGGCCACCCCCCTCCCAAGGCACGCCCTCTCACTTCCCAGGCCACACCCCTTGAACCCTCCTTGAGGTTTTTGTGTCAGGAAATGTTTTATTGAATTCTGAAAGTGCCTTTTGATGGCCTGGAATGATGACCTGTCACACCAAGGTCCAATTTACATCTGCATCCCCTCCAACATGAAAAAAAGGATGTCCTATTCCATAACAACAACAGCAACAACTTTATTATTTATACTTCATCCATTTGACTGGGTTGCCTCAGACACTCTAGGTGGATTCCCACATATATAAAAGGTAAAGGGACCCCTGACCATTAGGTCCAATCGTGACCGACTCTGGGGTTGTGGCACTCATCTCGCTTTATTGGCCGAGGGAGCTTCTGGGTCATGTGGCCAGCATGACTAAGCCGCTTCTGGCGAACCAGAGCAGCGCACGGAAACGCCGTTTACCTTCACGCCGGAGCGGTACCTATTTATCTACTTGCACTTTGACGTGCTTTCGAACTGCTAGGTTGGCAGGAGCAGGGACCAAGCAACGGGAGCTCACCCCGTCACGGGGATTCAAACCGCCGACCTTCTGATCGGCAAGTCCTAGGCTCTGTGGTTTAACCCACAGTGCCACCTGCGTCCCATACATGTATAAAAACATAATAAATAAAACATTATTTTTTTTAAAAAAAATCTTCTCTATACAGTGCTGCCTTCAGATGTCTTCTAAAGGTTGTGTAGTTACTTATCTCCTTGGCTTGGAGGTTGCATAACTCCATACCCTCTAATGAAAATAATAATAATAATCTGGCTGGGTTTCCAAAGCCACTCTTGGCAGCTCCCAACAAAATTAATAATGATGATGATGATGATGATGATGATGATAATAATAATAATAATAATAATAATAATAATAATAATAATAATGCGATAAAAAATCAGACATTAAAATCTTCCCTAAACAGGGCTGCCTTCAGATGTTTTCTAAAAGTCAGATAGTTGTTTATTTCCTTGACATCTGATGGGAGGTTGTTCCACAGGGTGGGCGTCACTACCAAGAAGGCCCTCTGCCTGGTTCCCTGTAACCTCACTTTTCGCAGTGAGGGAACCGCCGAAGGCACTCAGAGCTGGACCTAAGTGTCTGGGCTGAACGATGAGGTGGAGATGCTCCTTCAGGTATACTGGGCCGAGGCCGTTTAGGGCTTCAAAGGTCAGCACCAACATTTTGAATAGGGACATCCTAGCATGCCCTCCAACATTTCTCTGATGAAAGTAGAGAAGTCCTAAGGAAAAGCGGGACACTCTGGGATCAAATCAGAAACTGGGACAGCTTCTGTAAATCTAGGACTGTACCTGGAAAATAGGGACACATGGAGGGTCTGCATTTGCTCTGCCCACTTCTACTGTATCTCTGTTCCTGCCCTGCTAATTTCACACGGCCTCAGGATGGATGCTCAGAAAGGAATGCAGTCCTCAGGGCAAAAAACCAAAAAGTTCCTTCCCTCTGCATTACCGGATCCATATTTCTCTTGTTAAAGCTGGAAGCATTTGAAACATCCCCCCTCCCCCCCAAAAAAAATTAACACAGAAGCATCCCATAGTAATATGTTGCAGTTGTCAAGCATTTTTTTGTTTTACAATTTGGAGCTTGTAGCTTTGTGTCTCGATCTGAAGATTGCATTCATTTTAAGATTGGTCCTTCCAGCAGGGGGGTGTAGAATCCCAGTTTCAGATGTTGCACGATGTACGCACAGAAGCAGAAGTAGGGGTGGGGGGAACGCGGGAATGTAACAGTCACAAAGAAAGCGGGGTGGGTGACGAGAGGGGAGAAGACAGACTGAAGAATTACGGAGCCACTGTGGCTGTAAAATGTTTTCATTGCTTGTAGACTGAATAAATTAGGATGTTGAACGCTGTTAGGCTAAATGGCTGATGTATGCCCAGCAAACACCCAGGGCAAGGATCCTATGAAGCTCTTTGCACAACAAGGTAATGATATGTGAAATTATGGGACAACTATTATATCAACTTCCCGTCCCCTGCCCCGACCCAAATCATCAATGAGCAAAGCCAACTGAACGTCACATTTGGTAGTGTTTGCTAACATGTCGCACAATATTTTGAAACCGACTGGCCACAGGAGCCAAGCCAGCATGCTTAACTGTGTGTGGGTCTGAGGCTAGGAGGACGCAAAGTCTGTCTGTAAAATACACAGATTTCTCATTTCCTTCTGGTTTGATATTCCTCTTACCTCTCCCCTCGCAGTAAACCAGGAAAGAATCAGTTCCGCTCACAGGGGGAACATGGCATATCAATTCAAAGACAAATTGGGACTCAGAGCCCGCTGTTATCTCTAATTAGGATGGTTCTGGCATTGTTCCGTTTAAGCCAGCGTGAATCCTTCCTCTCCACCATTTTTCTTTTCTCTCTCTCTCTCTCTCTCTCTCTCCAGTTTGACTAAATTTCATGTCAACAAAACCCAGAACTGTAATAATGTTACTTTATTATATCTGTTTATTGTGACCATTTAAAGGTAATATTTATGAGATTTTCATGATGATACATGTACTGTTATTATGTTGCATTTTGATGTTGGAATCTGATGCATTTTATTGTTGTTTAAGCATGTTGCTTAAAATGTGGCATTATTACTATTAGTGTTTTGAAACTGAAGGTGGAATTTGTTTTATTGATTTCTTTTTCAACTGCCTAGGCAGGGGTTGGCAAGGCTTACCTTGCCTGGGCCAGTTCAGTGCCGCGGAGCCCCCTCCGTGGGCCAGACCGCAGGTGCGCATGAGTGCACGTGCCTCGCAGATGCAATTTTTGGCATCTGCGCATGCACAGACGTGATTTTTGGCGCCATGAAAGCGAGTCCCCCCGGCGCTAAGCCGGTTTAGCGCAGTGTGCGCAGTGAGCGGGGTGGCTCAGTTCGGGAGCGGCTCATGTACCGGTAATATGACCCCCATGGGCCGCTTGTGGTCCATGGGCCTTAGGTTGCCGACCCCTGGCCTAGAGACTTCTCTTGACATGTGGAACAAGATAAAAATTAACTAAACAATGGCAGGTCAGGATAAGAGGTGCCAGTCCAGAAAAAATCAGAAATAGTCGGAAGCTCTCTAATAAAGTCAGGACATTTTCACTGCATTAGGATAGTTTTGCTTACTGGTTTCACCTAGCTTCTGTCATGACCCAGATCACAGCACCATTTTTGGAGGGGAAAGATTCATTTCATTGGGAGCCTGCATATCTGGTGTCAGGGATTGAGTCAGATGCAGGTCAACAATAAAGGAAGCAGAGCTCTGTTTTCAGTGAAGTTAACTCTTTATTCAAGGAAATGAACGTACAACTTGGCTTAGTGGTCTCAGCAACACTTTCCAGTAGGTCTTGCCTCTATGGAGCAGTTGCCAGGATTGAAGACTCCTGACTTCCACCCTCTCTAACACTTCTCTCTTAGATGTTTTCCATGCAGTCTAAAACTGTGTCTATACACCTCTACTTCTGTTCTGCTCTTCTCATCACTCTACAAGTTTTGGAGACCAGGGGGAGGGGATTTTGTCACAGCAGGAGAGGGAGACACCCTGGATTCTTCAGCAGTCCATTGACACAAACACCCTCCTCACTCTGCTTCAGCCTCAGAGCCTGAACTGCTGCCTGTCACCTGCTCCTCCTGCTCACTAAACCCTGTAGCCCCTTCAGCATTCAGACCCTCCTCCCAAATCTTCTCCCTCTGACTTCTCCTCAGTGTCCCAACACTAATCCCCTGACTCTGAGGCTTCCTCTTCTGGGGTTTCCCGGGCTGCCATCTCCCACCACTCCTGTTCACCCAGCCAATCCCTGACATGTGGGTCCATTACAGGTCACCCAGACCACCATTGTAACTAAATGGTGCTTAGTTCTAACTGGCCCAGAACATAGACCTGAACCAGAGAGCAGGTGACTGTGCTACAAAAATGTAAGCCTGAACTGAATCTATCCTGTGAACTGCCCTGAGACTTGCAGTTATAGGGCGGTATATAAATTTAATAAATAATAATAACAATCCTACTAATTTAGTTCTGCAAGTGTCAAAAAGGGGAGCCTGTTTTGGAATATTTTCGGAATGATCACACTGGGTTGTTTTTTAAAAATGCTGTTCTACATCATTCTTCTGTTGGCTTCTCCTCAGTGCTGCTTTCCTTCTCGATCTTTTAGAAGTATTCTGATATTGCTCTGATCTGGGGGAGACCAGATAGCACCATAGCATTAAGAGCCAAGACAGAGGTGTTGAGATCTTGTCCATCATAAGAACAAGTTGGAAAAGGATTTTAGCGCACACAGTTCTGAAGCCTCTTTCACTTGTTATTCAAGTGAGGGAATGAAAACTGTGAGCAGGTGTCCATAACAAGGGCAGGGGGTCAGGAGTTGACCCACAAGAGCAACAGCTCAATGCCAGCAGATCAAGTAGCTATTGACTGGCTTCCAAAACAAAGGTTCTAAAGGAATACAAGTTCTTAAGTGGTGAGATGAGAGGGCTTGTTGTGCAAGCTCAGTATTTCAACTTTGACTCATTACTAGTTAGCTCAGCTTGCTCCTTCATTCTGCCTCCTTATGCAATGGAACCAAATGTTGGAATATTCTGAAGAGACAAAAGGTAGTCCTTCTTCACACAATGCCTAGTTGCTCCCACGTGATGCAGTGGGAGCATGCAATTTGGCTCCTACCTGTGGTAGCTATGTTCTTCTTCTACTATATGTCTCTGAATACCAGTTCTTGGGAACTGCAGGTGTGTAGAGTGCTGTTGAGCCCATGTTCTGCTTACAGGATTCCCATGGGCATCTAGTTGGCGATTGTGAGAACAGGATGCTGAGATAGATGGACCTTTGACCTGATCATGCAGGGTTCTTGTGATGGTCTTTATTGTCCCTGGGGTGTCAGCCTCTGAATCATTAGCATTTCCACTCCTCTTGTCTCCCCTTATGCGAGCTCTCATGGCTTGTTGCTGCTTTTATTTACACCTGTTCACAGTCCCTATGCCTTCACTTGAATCACAAGTGAAAGAGGCTTAGACACCGCAGACACCAAAGACCTTCTTCAGCTAGTTCTTACTATATCTAGTGTAGTGCAGTGGCTAGATTGTTGAGTTCAGATGTCAGAAACCAATGTTCATGTCCCATGGAGGTGAGATTCAATGTGGACACTTTCTGATTTGTAGCTCCGTTTCTTCACCACCGTACAGCAGCTACCAAATGATTCTGTTTAGTGAATTGGAATAATGATCACTGAGACCAGCCAGTGAAATGAGTTAACTAATATTTCAGGGAAAAGGAAAATTATTCTTCAACACATCAGTGCCTGTTAGTGAGTCCAGCAATGGAGCATTTGTCCTGCTGTTTGTGGTGATGGCAATGGCAAACATTCTACTTATCTAAGGATCGAATTAGATGTTCTTTTGATCACATAGTTTACCCATGAGTACGACGTTTCTTTCACAAACAGCCAGTGCAGATGTGTTTGTGTGGTGTAGGCTTGGACACTTGTGTGGAGGGGGATGGGTTTTTAACCCTTTGCCTCCTGCTGTGACCCCAGTCTGCCTGCTATTTGCATGTTCGATTTGATCCCATTTCCTCCAGTGAGAGCTTCCCTCTGCAAATAATGTGTGTGTGTGGTGCAAATCACCAAATCAAGATGTTCAGCTGGGATGGGGGGGGCGGGAATCACATTCTGCATGGAAAGCCATCACACAATAGGAGCCTGTGGAAACAGGCAATTAGGGAAGGCTCAGGTTTTCATTTGAGCAGCCTAGAAGCCAGTCATTGCTTAAGGAAAAGCTAAATGACAGAGGTAGTAACCCAGATCAATAACGATGGCTGTGAAGAGCAGGCTGGTTGAGAATTATGCCCTCTTTTATAAATTAAGGGGGGTCCTTAGGTGCTTAATCATGTGTTGAGTTATACCATCAGAGATTTTATTGATTTCAGGAGGGTTACCAGGAGTGCAAATCATCCATTAGGGGCCTGAGTTCTCTTGGAAGCCAAGAACAGATGAATCCTTCCTAGCAAGGGGAAGTCTCTAGGGGCAGGGCTGGTGCCAGACAGGAGTTGGCCCTTGGCATGGTACCAACCCAGATGGCTCCCCCTGGTACTGCTGCAGCCTTGATCGCTACTCTCCCATTACTATGACAGGCCCTGTATGGTGGGGTGCAGCTGATTAGCACTGCTGCCAGTTGCTCGTGTTTCCTTCATAATTTGGTCAAGGAGAGGCATTCATCCAGCTTTACCAAGGGGGGCTGAGCTGGTACTTTGGATCCATACTGTTTGATTCCTCCACAATGCTGTGTCTGGTGTTAATGCAGAGCCAAAGCACAGCGTCTCTGGGCAAATGCATCTGTGGGGAAGCGGGTGAATGGCGAGGGCAAGCAATGATGCCACTTTGATGGCTGCACCAGGACACCGAGAATGGGCTCCTAATGGCAGAAGGGACAGTGATGGGCCCTTTTGAGCCCCTGTGCCCTTGGCAGGTACCTGGCGTGCTGGCATGGCCCCATGACTGTGGGTGCGCAGGGATGCCCACACTGCAGGGGCACATTTGCCCAACAACAGCACACCCAGCGGCATGCGTATCTGACACTTAGCGACCTGACAGCTGAAATGTGTGGCTGCCCTACTCCTTCTTGGGCAATTTTCTGGTTGCTCAGGCATCCAGGGCTCTGGGGAGTTGGTGCCTATGACAGGTACCCAACGCTACCTGATGTCAAGCTTTCCTGAGTGGGTAATCTAGATAAGAAATATCCATAGGGAATTTGGCTGTAGAGGAAGTTCCTACTGATATTTCAAAATACTCTTGCATTCAGCAGAGGCTGGGCAAATGGGTTCACTGCCCCACCAATCTCAGCCTGAGCTTCGCCAGTCCCTGGCTGCCTGCCTTCCTTCCTATTATCACACAGGGGGTGGGACTATCAGCTTCCTCCTCAGTGTTGCCCTTGTGGGGAAGAGGATTGACACAGGGCTATAATTTGCTTCTCACTGGCTACGCCTCCATCTCCTGTTGGCCTCCCTACCTTCTGCCCTACTAGTTCCAATGGCCACCAGCCCCACTGCTTGCACATGATATATATATTCCAATTGGGCTGTTGGAATAGGGTTCAGTGCAGCTTTCGCTTATCTGAGAACATCTGCAGCCTGCTGAGGTGGGGAACAGGTATTGTGAGAAACAAATCTGCATAAGAGCTCTTTGGCTAGAAACAAGTGTGTTTGCACTCAGCACATGCCTACATAATTGTCACGCTGTTGTTGGAAACCATGGGAAGGAAAAGTGCTATCATGCTCAGGCTTCCCATGGGAATCTAGTTGATCACTGAGACAACAGGATGCTGGATTAGATGGGCCATTGGCCTGATCCAGCAGGCCCTTCTTACGTTCTCATGACTTGATCCTCATATTTTTGATAGCAGATTTCGCTGGCATTTTGTTGCAGCATGTGGTGCCCAAGGCAAAATATGATAATTCCCCATTCTCTGTATGCTGCGACACTTATCAGTAGACTCGATGTGGTATTTGTCACTAGAGACAGATGAGTGTGTCATTTTCAGTTTCTCTTTGGGAAAAAGAAAGAAACCATCTTAAGTTCAGTTTGCCCCCTTGCCATTCAAGACAGGAAAGATCAAAGACCAAGAGGGAGAGTGACGGATTCAAAGATGTTGCAGGTGGAGTTTGCCTGTTCATTCCTCCCCTCGTTCATACTTTAAGAGTTCACGCTCTTCAGCTGGAAATGTGTATGTATACAGGCATGAAAGTATAATACTGTTTACTGTAACCTTTCCATCTTAATTTGGTGGTAATAGCAGAAGTAAGGTAGGAACTGGGTATGCTTTCATACCTGCATCCAGAGTGAGGCTCCATTTGCATCCAGTGTGTGTGTGTGTGGGGGGGGTGCAGAACATGCATCGTACATGTGTCTTTCCTCCCCCCACAAAGATGCATTGCATTCTCTTCTTTGGTCCCTGGGGGAATGTGAAGTCACAGGACAACTTTGGTTGGAAGTGAAATGGCAAGAGCTGCTGAATAAAAGGCTGTCTCCAAATAGCAGTGGATAGTAGACAATTTGCTCTGAAATCTCCCAGCAGGGAAAGATAATTATAAATGCCCCCCTCCCTTCCATTCCTATCATCACCCATATTCGGGATAGCAGGCGTTTGCAAGTGCATGGGCAATGAATGATGAATCTCAGAAGCCACTGGAGGACCGAGCAGGCTCTGAAATAGTCATCTGGCATCCTCAAGCCGTATCCCACATCGTTCTGACTCTTTCCCCATGACTAACGAGAGTGCTGCTGCAGCCATTCTGCTGTCGACTCTGCTTTAACTTGGATTGTGCATTTGTACATTAACTGGTCTTCAAGATTTAAGTGAATAATGTTCTATGTAAAATACATAATTCCTTTGTGGTTTAAACTATCATTAAGCCCGATTATTCCACTACATTATTAGCTTAGTCAGAGGCAGAAGGGAAAAACACATTGTCCTTTGACAAGAGAAAGGGAGGGAGGTGGTGAAGAGATTGCATAACTGGGGGGGGGGGGAGCCGATCCTACTTCAACTTGTCTGTATTTATCACTGTAATGCCATACACTTTTACTCCGAGTTTTGTCGCTGTTACCAAGGGCAGAATTGGGCCGCCTGCGTACGAAATCTGCATCCCTGCAGTTGTTATAGCAACCAAAGCTTTAAAAAGAGGATGCAAAGCAAAAGCGAGGCTGTTGCACACATTATTATTATTATTTTAAAGGTGAAGAGTTCTCTCCTGGTGGCCCATTTTCGACTGATGATGGGTTTTGTGTGAAAATTCCACCCAGCCGATTGATGCCATTAAAGCAGGACTTTGCTGCAGCTACTTTGCTGCTTTGACATTCTAATAGCCGGGGAACGAATGGGAGGACAGAGCCGGCCCCCTCTTATGCAACGAGAGGGGCGAGAGTGGATCGCTTGAAGTCATGTGATAAACGTAGAGGCTGTTGTGCTCTCATTGGTTTCTGTAGCAGCTGCCAAGTTCCAACAGAACTAATCAACATAAAGCAAAAGCTACAACGGTGACACCTCAAAAACTCTATTTTTAGTTTCCTCAGCTACATGGGATTTGGAAAGGGATGTGTTTTTCTTTTTCTTTTTTGCAATGGAAACATTCCATTGCCCAAGCTGAACGTCCTTTGGTAAGCATTTGCAATGCCGGGGGCCCTACGAACCTGCTAAGTTGCATAGGTCATTTGCTTATGATTGATTTCCTAACCTGGGCGGAACAGGCATTGGGCATCCAGTAAGTATGCTGCTGTAGGCAGGGAGGAACAGGGAAATATAAATGGAGAGTGTTTGGTTACCTCAGGGGTCAGCAAACTTTTTCAGCAGGGGGCCGGTCCACTGTCCCTCAGACCTTGTGGGGGGTTGGACTATATTTTTTTTGGGGGGGGGGAATGAATGAATTCCTATGCCCCACAAATAACCCAGAGATGCATTTTAAATAAATGGACACATTCTACTCATGTAAAAACACGCTGATTCCCGGACCATCCGTGGGCCAGATTGAGAAGGTGATTGGGCCTTAGTTTGCCTACTCCTGGGTTAGCTACTTAGTTCCTGCTCTTTGCCCTCACCATCTGAGACAGCCTTCCCCAACCAGATGTTTTAGACCAGGCATAAGCAAACTTGGCCCTCCAGATGTTTTGGGACTACAATTCCCATCATCCCGGACCACTGATCCTGTTAGCTAGGGATCATGGGAGTTGTAGTCCCCAAATATCTGGAGGGCCGAGTTTGCCTATGCCTGTTTTAGACTGTCATGCCCATGGGACCCTGCCAGTCGATGGGAGCTATAGTCCAAAATATCTGGAGGGCAGCAAGCTGGGGAAGGTAGAGATAAGATCTTGATCTTACATCTAACTCTTTGTAATATGGCATCCACATTCGACAGCAAAATGAGGAAAACAAGGGCCTGCTGGAAGGGCAAATGAAAGGCTTAGCCTGTGCCAGGGCAAATGAGGGCTGAGTCTTGACACCCAGGAAACTAATGAAGCATAAATTTCAGGGCCCCTAATCTTGGAGGGGCCCCAGAAGTAACTTTAGTCCACATTGCTTAAAATTTGTAGGTCTGGCAGATGCAATTTGAGTCATAGGACTCAAATTGATTGATTTTTTATTGTATATATTTTAAGAATCCCAAAGTTTGAGAGTCAGTAGTACAGATGTTATAAAGGTTTGGTGGTCTGTCTTGGAGCAACCCCACTAACAACCACAACAGTGGTTACCCAGATCTCATTGCTGGTTGCAAAGGGCTCCCCATAACAGTTCAAACTTCAGGGCCCCCAAAATGTAGGTCCACCATTTTCAGCGTCCACTTTCAATACCAGAACTCAAGCTGGTAAAATATGAAGTATGAGTAGATGAAATGAACTTTGAGGCAGGTGCAGGGTACATTTCTCTCACCAGAGGCGCCAAGTTTCGACCAACATTGGGGTGGAGCCCATCACACGCATGTGATGTCATGTGTGCGACAAGTGACACACAGCCCTGTCGGGCCTGCTGCTGCCATGGCAAGACCTTGAGAGGCCCAGTGAGGTCTGCCACCACAGCGCGGCCCTGAGAGACCCGCCACCACGACGAGGCCCAGCGAGACCATCCGGCGTTGAGGCAAGGCCCAGTGAGGCATGCTGCTACCACCGCAAGGTCTGCTCAGAGGCTCACCACTGTGAGGCCCAGCCCCTCATGTTGGGGGGGGGCTCATACCCATCTCAAGAAACTTTGGGGGGCTCAAGACACGTCAACCCTATGGAGTTGGTGCCTATGTGTCAGGGACTGGGCAGAGGAGGAGGATGCTGGAGAGGGGGGGTGATATCAGTGGCTGGGCAGAGCAGGAGGAGCTGTGGAGACTGCCTCCCCAGCCTGACCTTTCCAGGGAGGAGGAAAAGGAGGACAGCATAGATTTACAACAGTGGTTTGTGGGAGGTCACAGTTCAGAGGCAGATGAGGGGGAAAGTTGGGAAATAATGGGAGAGGAGGAGCAGGCAGAGACAGAGTAGCAGCTGGCTGACACGTCGTCACTAGAAAGCACTCCAGACCCACCATCTCCCAGAACCTGGCAGGCCTTAAAAGTAGGAGAGCAAAGAGCTCAAAGGCAGAGGGCACATAGTGGCACCCATAGAGGAGATGATGAGGATGACGAATGAGGAACTGGGAGAGAAGGGGGGTGGAGATTCACTCAGGACAACGCCATTATCCAAGAGGCTGGGTTCTATAGCCTCTCTCTGTAAAGTTCGAAATTAAAAAAAAGGACTGTAAGAAACTTTCCCTTGTCTTTATACTTTCCTGGGCAACCAGCCAGGAGCCACTGACAGCCTGCTGACACCATGTCTCTCACCATTGAGTGTTAAGTCTCCACAGAAGGGTTCAGGCCTATGCTGGAAACCCTTTTCATTCCCTTCCAGGCAACCTCCTCCTGTCACGTGCCGACAGTGAGCATGGCCAGAAGCAAAAGTGAGCAAAGCAACAAATGTAAATACAGTGGTACCTCGGGTTAAGTACTTAATTCGTTCCGGAGGTCCGTTCTTAACCTGAAACTGTTCTTAACCTGAAGCACCACTTTAGCTAATGGTGCCTCCCGCTGCCACACGATTTCTGTTCTCATCCTGACACAAAGTTCTTAACCCGAGGTACTATTTCTGGGTTAGCGGAGTCTGTAACCTGAAGCGTATGTAACCCGAGTTACCACTGTATTGCTTTTGTTGAGTAGACTAGTCTCTGCACACATCCTCATGCACCCCTCTCTATTCTCTGTACAGAAAAACAAGAGGCGTTATCAGAGTCCAAGGACACTTTCCAGGGAGGTAAAAACGCTCAGGGCATGATGGAAGACTACCAACTGTTGTGGCCTGGGAGAATTCCAGGGGCCATATATAGAGAGGTTCAGGGTCATTCCTTGATCCTGAGGTACCTCACCCCTGGTTTAGGGGAAAGAGCTGTTAGGTCAGAACCTGGCCTTTCTAGGCAGCCCCAACATTCCCCCTTGCCCCCGAGCTGAGACCTGGGAAAGATGAACACGCAACGTTATTTCATGACAGGCTTGGAATGCAATTCCCACATCAGACTTAGCTAAGAGTGGAGTTGCGAAAATGTGTTTATCGTTTAATAAAATGATAAAGCGAAGACTCTGTTTATCACATCTGGTCATAACACAGAGTTATGCAGCGAGAACACTGCAAAACACCAGGGATGGTAAAATTGGAAGAACAATTAATGGGACAGAATGGAGAAGGGATGCTCAGAGACTTTGGCAGTTGGCTCCACCAGCTTCTGCACCAGCTCCCGTAGTTAACGCTTTCACAGCCATTCGATCTGCTGCAATTAGGAGGTGGCAATGAAAAACTTCATCTTCCTATGTCTGCATATCAAACTGATGGTAAAGGCAGAAAAACAGGCTTGTTTGGTTTAGTTTAGTTTTTGGCCAGTTGAGAAGGCAACCCTACTTTAATAGTCAGCTTTCAGAAGAACCATCATGGTTAGAGAAATACCTGTCAACCCAATGGATTCACAATCAAAGATTTAGCTCATTGTGTCAAACTTACACGTAAAATTCAGGCCTCTTTCCTGTCAATAGCTTACAGCATCTCTGTTTTAGGTCCTGTGTGAGGAACTAAAATGCTCCAATCCCTGTTTTAAACCCAGTAGACCCCATGGCCACAACACCCAGCCTATTTTTTTCCTATCTGCTATTTTACCTCATCCAGCTGCCCTGTAATAGCTTTCTTGAAATAAGCATTTTGGAGCACTCCGAAGCTTGTTACATATTTGTGTCTTTTGAGTTGGTCCTGCTAAAGGTATTACCCAACTCTTGGTGTGTGTGTGTGTGTGTGTGTGTGTGTGTGTCCGTCCGTCCCTAATAGCAATAATGCCACTTGCCAGCAAAGCAGCATTTATGACTCTGTAGTTTGAAGAATTTCAACTTTTTCTTCAACAAAAATGCTGCACTTACCTTTTTGTCGTTCTTATATGTGCTTTAAAAGTGGTAATACACCTTTTGGCTCCCTGGTCCCAAATGCATTACTTGGAAAAGCTTTCAAGTGCTGTTTTTCCCCCCCTTCCCCTTTTCTTTTTTTAAGGTTTGGGGCATTAGTAATTGTCTGAAGCTGTTCTCCTGTGCAAACTCTTTTCAGAAGTATGTATCATTGCCGTTTATCTGTCTTTGCAAGTCCTGATAATCAGCTTTTGCACATCGCACCAAAATGCTTCCACTTAGTAGAAAGGACACAATTGAATTATAAATGTGATTTCTCACAGCTAGAAGCACTTCATTTTCTGATTTCATCAGCCAATTAAGGATACAGATGAGGGTCTAGGATGTTTTATTTACTGAATAGTGCTCTTTCATTTGAGTCCTGCAAAGCACTCGAGAGCGTCTCAGTTATATTAAGACTGCAGT
This sequence comes from Podarcis erhardii, assembly GCF_964252035.2. NCBI lineage: Eukaryota > Metazoa > Chordata > Lepidosauria > Squamata > Lacertidae > Podarcis > Podarcis erhardii. The sequence continues at coordinate 75,557,925 of NC_138508.1, read as the reverse complement.
CTGTAGGCACACTTGCTTGGAATGAAAATCCCATTTAACATGGTTGATTTTTGTGTCTGTATAGGATCAGTCTGCAAAAGTATGAACTGGACTGCAATTCTACAGCAGGAGTGAGGAATCTGCAGCTTTCATCAGCCCCAACCTGCATGGCCAATGGCAATTGAAGATGGGAATTGTACTGCAGCAGTTTCCCCAGTCCTGTTCTCCTTATAGCTTAGTCCTGTGGTGTAATAGGAAGAGCTTTAGTCTTAGAGCAGGAAGGTCCAGGTTCACATCTGGTTTCCACCAAGAATCTTACTGCCTGATCCTGAATCACTCTCCCCTATCCCTTAACCCTTACATAGGGTTGTTGTGAAGATAAAATACAGAGCATGGCTGGGGAACTGGTCTCCCGCTACATGTTCTTGGATTTCTGCACTTATCATCCCTGACTGTTGCCCACATCTGGAGGGCCTCGCAGGTTCTCCACCACAACTATATAGCAGGAACTACATACATCTTCCTGAGCTTCTTCAAGGAAAGGCATAAATAAATACATGTGTGCTCAGAAGAGGCTCCCAGTGAGCTCTGTATGAATTAAGTCTCAGAAAATGTGCCCAGAATTGCAGTTTGTATGAAGGAAAATCTTGACTGCAACCCAAGGATTCTCTTTGCAGACACATAAGGAAACTGCACGCAATCAAAGTTTGCTTTCCACTTTTTATATCAGGACATCTGCCACAACTGATGAGAGAAATAGTTTCAGCAGGAGTTTGCTTCTTAAGCTGTGGAAGCAACAGCAGCAATGGCTGCAGAGGTTGTTCCTTGATACGTAAAATGTTCCGTTGGTGAGGTTTGCTCTTGTTATGAGCACTTTGCTTTTGCAAGATGAAATATTCCATGTCATCTTTGAAATGATTTTTGGACAAACAGAAATCATACCCTCCAATATTTCTCAGATGAAAATAGGAACATCGAGCAGCTCAATGTCAGAGTTGATTGTATCATTCCAGACCCAGGTTTCTGCACCGGGCAGGGAGTGGGGGGTGGAAGAAAGGAGAGGGTATATCTAAGGGAAGTTTCAATACCTTTAAAGGGGCAGACATGCACTCAGGTGGGCTTGGTTTTCATGGTGGTGTTTGCCTGCCTTTGGAACAAGGAAATCAGGAATTGGGACTAGTGCGTCAAGTATTTTCACTCAAGGGAATTTCCTATGCAAATAAGTTTACTGCAATGAATGTGTTTGCAGTTCCATCTTCCCCACACAGTAAACATCCGGCCAAAGGTCAACATAATTTTGTTGGATGCTTATGGGAAGCCACAAAGAGGGCACAAGTTCACTAGGCCTCTCCCACGATCATTCCACTGTGACTGGTACTTAGAAACATGATTCTGCTTTTTGGTTCTGGAAGGAGTTTAGAAGATCGCTACACAAGATGGTTCCTTGTTCTAAATCTGCAGTGCTATTATGGGAAGTTTATTTTTATTTTTAAAAATGTATACAAATATATATAAGCAAATTGAGCACAGAGCCAACTCATTCTTTCTTTCTTTCTTTCTTTCTTTCTCTCTCTCTCTCTCTCTCTCTCTCTCTCTCTCTCTCTCTCTCTCTTTCTTCTGGAAGAAGTAGATCAAGGGATCAACATGAAATATTGCCTTGGCTTGCACACATACTAAGCACTGGAGTTTGTGCAGATTCTTCTGTTGTGAGCAGAGGGACAAGTTCATTTATCACAATGGGTAGACACAAGCTGCAACACAGCCACAAATATAAAAGACTTTGTATATTACTTGCTTTCATTTTTGCATAGTTCCTTAAATATGCTTAGCCCAATTTACAAGAACTTTGTAAACAAACTCCAAAATGTATTTTCATGTGCGTATTTGCCGAGGAGTTATATTTCATAAGTTTAAACTGGAGGAGACAGTTGTTATAGCGTACAATACTGGAATGGCTTTGTCTTCTTCTTTCAGATTTATGGGAAGCTATATAGAGACAAGGCACTTGTTTATGCAAAGAGTAAGGTTACCATAACTTCCGTCATAGAGCTTCAGTATGCTGATGACAGCGTAGCGTGCGCATGCTCAGAGGATGACCTCCAAACCATCCTAAATATCTTTGCAGAAGCTTATGAAAAGCTTGGCCTATCACTCAACACCCCAAAAACCAAAGTGCTGCACCAACAAGTACAAAATAACCCCTCTGCAGTGCCACAAATCCAACTCAATGGTATAACATTGGAAAATGTTGATCATTTCTCCTACCTAGGCAGTTATCTTTCCACAAGGGCCAACATTGATGCCGAAATCCAGCATCACCTGAGCTCTGTGAGTGTGGCTTTCTCCCAATTGAAGTGCAGAGTGTTTGAGGACCGGGACATTCACAGGGAAACCAAAATGCTTGTTTACAAAGCTATTGTACTACCAACCTTACGATATGCTTGTGAAACATGGACCACTTATAAACACCATCTCCAACTCTTCGAAAGATTCCGTCAACGGTGTCTCCAAAATTTTTACACATTGTTTGGGAAGACAGGCAAACTAATATCAGTGTACTGGAAGAAGCAAAGATCACCAGTGTTGAAGAAATGATTCTTCAACATCAACTTCGTTGGACTGGTCATGTTGTGCAGATGCCCAATGATCGTCTTCCAAAGCAACTACTCTATTCCGAACTTAAAAATGGAAAGCATAAAGCTGGTGGCCAACAAAAGAGGTTTAAAGACTGTCTCAAGGCAAATCTAAAATAAAAAAATGTAGTATAAACACTGACAACTAGGAAACACTGGCCTGCGAGCGCTTCAGTTGGAGAACAGCCTTTACCAAAGGTGTCATGGGCTTTGAAGACACTCAAACTCAGGACGCAAGGGAGAAACGTGCTAAGAGGAAGGCACGCTTGGCAAATCCACACAGTGATCAACTCCTGCCCTAAAACCAATGTCCCTATTGTGGAAGGATGTGTGGATCCAGAATTGGCCTCCACAATCACTTAAAGACTCATTGTTTAAACTGTGTTTATGGAAGACAATCTTACTCAGCTACAAGTGATCGCCAAAGAGAAAGAAGAGAGTTATGCTATAGAGCTGCTCCTTAAGAACTAATGAGCTGCCCTGGAAGGCTCAGTGTTATGCTGTTCCAAAGCCATACAAAACCAGTAGCAGCCAGCAACCCTGTTTATGTTAAGGTTGGGGGAGAAATTTGATTTGCTTGCATTTTAATGAGAAAACTACCTAATTTGTATTTCTTGAACCAATATGTAACTGAGAACCCATATATCCTTTGAAGTCTGTACTTCTCTGAATATTGTGATGCAGTTCCCCAACCAAGTAATGTGTAAAAAATAAAATAAAAATGCATGTTAGGGGGAACTGTGTATAAAAATGCTTTAGTGAAAATAATGTACAGAAAGCATTCTATTGGGGGACATTCCTTGCAAAAAAATTGAGCACATTTGCCAAAAATGTATTTATAAGGAGGCATTGTCATCAAAATGCTGATGAATTTTCACCAGGATTTGTAAAACAAAATGCAAATTGTTCTAGAAATATTGAGAATTGGATTTAAGATTGGAAAAATGAGGAACTTGAGAGTGACTGAAATTGGTAGATTCCTCAGTTGCTAACCAAGGTGAACCTGGACTGTTCTTTCAGGATTTTGCTCCCCTTTATAAGAAAACACTAAGCACTGTGCAATACAATCCTAAACATGCTTACTCAGAAGTAAGGACCCAATAAATCCAAGGGAACTTGTCCTGGGCAAATGGGTAATGGATTTGCACGGCCATTCAGTTCTAGAAGAGAGCTTGAAGATATCATCACCTGGAAGGCGGGTGGTGGGGGAAACAAACCCAATAACATGGAAAGGTAGATCAAAGAGAGTGGTGGATGTTTGCAAGGTGGCGCATCTGCACCAGCAATGTAGTCTCTATCGTCAGTGGCTATGATCTCTGAAGGGACCCTGTGTGAGTCCCCTTAGGGGGTCCCCTTAGGCTGCTTTTGCCCCCAGCACCACTGTAGCAGTCAAATGTGTTATGTGGTACTGATTGGCAGATCTGAGGAGTGCAGTAGCAGCAACTGACACCCTTCCCCCTTACTCCCCTCCCCTTGCTATGGGTCCTGCTGCGCCATTGTGAGGGACCAGGACACCTCCATCTCCTCTGCCTGCCCCCCTGCTTCCCCGCTCCCTTCCCCCCAATTTTTTTATTAGTTTTCCAAATTTATAACAAACATATCCACAAACATAAAAAGAAAACATCAAAAAAACAAACAAACATATATCCTGACTGTAGAAATCCCACTTTTGTTATCATTGTTAGGTGACTTCCTCGAATCCCCCTGGCTGAGTTTCCATATAAATCATTGTAGTAGTTTTCCAAAACTGATTTCACATAAAATTTACTTAGTCCATTAGCATCTTTCTTTCTTTTCATTTTGACTTTTATCCATAGTATTCTACAACATCGCATATTTAAATTCTAGGCCAATCTGATACTCGCAAGTAATTCTTTTTAAGTTATCTTAACATATTTAACTAAATAGTCTTTGAATTTCTTCCATTCCTCTTGATACTTCTCCTCCTTCTGGTCGCGGACTCTTCCGGTCAGGTCAGCTAGCTCCAAAAAGTCCATCATCTTCATCTGCCATTCCTCCACTGTTGGTACTTCTTGTGATTTCCAGTTTTTGGCCAACAAAATTCTAGCTGAAGTTGTGGCATACACAAACAATCTAACATCTTTCTTGGGCAATTCCAAACCTATTATTCCCCGCTCCCTTTTCCTGCTTGTGGGATTTTTTGGGACTCTGCGTGACATAGTGAGAAGCTGTGATGGCTTAAGGGTTTTCGTGATGGTCCCGGCATTGCCAGGGCAACTGGAGAATATACATATCTCCAGAGCTTCAGACAGCAGTCTTTGCCTGGAGATGCTGTGGATCGAACATGAGACTGTCTGCATGCAAAATCAGGTGCTGTACCACTGAGCTACAGTTCCTGCTCTTTTTCCCAGAGTGTCAGCAGGGCAATTTGTGACTTTCAGCCTCAGTTGGCTAGTATGAGTACACTGACAGGAGAAGGTGTCCAAGGTGGGAAGAGAAGGAATGGCCCCTTTGATGTATTATCAGCTGTTCTCCTACAACCAACCCCTCACTTGTCTTCTGTTTGCTAAATACAGTGGTACCTCTGGTTGTGAACGGGATCCATTCTGGAGGCCCATTCATAACATGAAAAGAACGCAACCCGCAGCGGCGTGTCTGCGCATGCGCGGGTTGCGATTCACTGCTTCTTTGCATGCATGTGACGTCATTTTGCATGTCTGCACATGTGTGAGTGGCGAAACCCGGAAGTAACCCTTTCTGGTACTTCCAAGTTGCTGTGGAATGTAACCTGAAAGAATGTAACATGAAGTGGACGTAACATGAGGTATGACTGTACAGTGGTACCTCAGGTGACAGACACTTCAGGTTACAAACTCCACTAACCCAGAAATAGTATCTCGGGTTAAGAACGTTGCTTCAGGATGAGAACAGAAATCGCATGGCGGCAGTGGGAGGCCCCATTAGCTAAAGTGGTACCTCAGGTTAAGAATGGTTTCAGGTTAAGAACAGACCTCCAGAACGAATTAAGTTCTTAACCTGAGGGACCACTGTATGTGGAATAAAATAGTCCACGCTTATCCACATGGTATACCAGCCACTTCCAGTTCCGCAGTGTCTTAAAAGTCTCCAGAAGAACTGTGAAATAAGTAAGCCATCACTTTAATGGCAGGCATATTCTTTCTTTGGGCCTGTCATAATAGGAAACCTTTTGCGAGTTGGTTTCAGCAGAGCGCCCGAGGCAAGTCTTCTTAGCATTTGACAAGCCGCCTTGGAACAAAAGCAAGAGGTTTTCCTTTTTGTTCTCTATAAGCTAAAGGTGAGCACAGCAATCAAAGCATCAGCCCATGGACGCAAAGAGTCACAGTAACCACGCACACAAAAAAGCGAAGGTAAAAGGATCACGGACAAATTTCAAGCTTTCTAATCAACAGTTTCACTGGACAGAAATATGGAGCCAGCCAGAGTTTGCTGTTTTCTTTCTGGCTTTTCTTTCTGCCTAGCACTAATCCAGCTCAGCTTCTTTGGCAGCTTGCCTTCTCCCACTGCCAGTACATGATTTAGCTTGTGATCTCATATTTGCTGAATTAAAGCAGCCCGAAGCATCCCACAATGGCTGCACAGACTTGAGGGATGGCAGCTCCAATAGCAGAGTGAGGAGCAGATTTGGAGGAGGCGTGGAGGACCGTGAGCTCAGGCAGAGAACACATGCATGCAGAAGGTCCCCCAAGTTCAGTTGAAAAGATCAGGTAGTGGTTGATGTGAAAGACCCGGAGGCCCCGGAAAGCAGAGCAGACAATAGCAGCCTAAAAATATAGAAGGTCCAATCTGTTTTTTATGTTGATTATGTACAGCTGGCAGAGGACTTATCTGAAGAATGTCAGGAAATGCCCCTGTCTTTACAGGGACAAATTCCCATGTTTCTTAACAGCTCAGTACCTAAGTACCTAAAGGAGTGGCTTCTCCAAGATCAACCATCTCAGGCTCTACAGATGACAGAGGAGGCCCTGTTGGTGGTACTGACTCTGGCTGGTTGGTGTTGACCCAGGACAGGGCCTTTTGGGTGGTGATTCCCCATTTGTGGAATGCCTGTCCCTCTGCTGAGGTGCATCTGTCTCCCTCGTTACTGAGCTTCAGGAGAAATGTAAAAATCCTGTTTACCCAAATATTTGATGGCTGAGAGATATTGGTCAGGGTAACCGTGATGTTAATAACTTTAAGGGTATGTGATTCTTTCTAAATATTTTCAGATGTTCTAAACATTTTAAGATTTTCAATAGGTTTAGATAAATTGATTTTCAGTTGTATTGTTTTAACATTTAGCTGCTTGTAATCTTGGTGTCCTTTGGGAGGAAGGGCTAAGTTAGGGCTGCCATAGGTCTGGAATTTCCTGGACATAGCCAGGATTTGTCTGTCAAAAATGGCGTCCGGGTTCAACAACTTTGTCAAAAAAAAGAGCTCAATATGTTTTGTGTCCGGATTTTCACTTTTTGAAATATGGTATCCCTAACTAAGTAAACCTTCACTTACCTTTGAATTTGGAGTATGGGAAGGTATAAGGAAGAATGCATGTTTTTGTTTTTGTTTTTCTTTTTTTCTATAAAAAACCTGGGTTTTCCAACATCTGGATTTTCAGATATAGCTCAAATATACAATCAGTTAAGGAAAGCAACTACACCTAGGAACAGAATCCTCATATGAAGGATGGTACAGAAATTTAATTACTTAATTTAATGATAATAATAGACTCTGCTCAATTGTTAAGATGTAAACTCCGTTCTTCCTCAAACTACAGAGTAGGATGAGAACTACTGACAAGTTTGTGGTCTGTTATGTAAGAGGTCAGTCTTGATACGCTAATTGTTCCTTCATCTTGCTTCTGATCTGTCAGACTTCATCATCCTTGATTGTCTCTGTTGTACCCATTTGCAACAACTAGGCTGGTATTGTCTAATGCAAAATTTAGTAGATTCATCCGAATGTAACGCGATGCACAGCATCCTTCACCATGGGTCTTCTGCTCCAACAGGGGAAACTGATATTTTGCACGGTATCTTAATGTTGAAAGCAATGATAGTCACATTCCGTTATCATGCATGTGTAACAGTGGGCATTCTATTGCAATGCAGTCCACCGAAAGGCCATCCATTCAAAACATCTCCTACTGCAGTTTAGCCTTTACCAGACAGCCCAGTGAGAGCTAATGGCCCCAACACCCTGAGCAAACTATAGTACCCAGGCTGCTCCAGGGGATGTCATGTACTTTAAGTGTATGGTGCGGATGTGATTTTAGTCTAAAAGCTGAGCTTATGTCAATATTGACCCTACTTTTTGTGTACTATTCTGCTTTGCATTCTTCTTCATATGCCCCTTCTTGCTTTGTGTAACATCTAGCTTGATGAAGGGTTCTGGAGAACTCAAAAACTGGACACTATTTTGTGATTGGTCCTAATAAAGGTATTGTCCAGCTGTGGATGATCCAACAGCCGTGTGCAAAACTTGCACAGAATTTTATGGAATTCCCTCTGGCCTTGAAACGGCACATTGTAATATGAGCTACCAGAAATGCCATCAACCAGAAGCAAGTATTTCTGAATGGAAAATCTTTGGTTCCCATGCAACAGAAGTTCAACTGTGCATTTCTTGCACAAGTAAATCGATCATCCAGAAAGACCATAAGACAATTTCTATGATAACGGAAGTCAGTCCAGTGCACAGTAAGCAAGAATACCAACCAATTCTCCAGGGGGATTTTACATACAAGCCAATTATTCTTATAGTGCAAATAAAAATTAGCCCTTCCTCAGGTTCTTCATTGGCCCATTTGAAGGTTGCAATGTTTAATTAGAAACATCAATAATCTTCTCAGCAGGGAGCATGCTTGTAACTTGTACCTCTGATACTACTTGTGGCAAAGAGAAAGCACCAATAGCATTAAGGTTAATAACCTAGCAGTTTACCAGTGTAGCTCTGTGTCTTAATTTGAATTGATTATCTGAGCAGATTCATTTGGGAAAGGAGGCTAACTGCATCCAACTCATTGGTTCATGAAACCTGAGACTAATGCATTTCCTGTTCGTTGCTGATGGTGCAAATACTTACGAAGCAGTTTGCTACCACTGGAGCGGAAACCAGTTTGCCCCCATAAATCTCCTCGCCAGAGGTATCCAACACTGTATGCTGGTGCTTGATGTCCAGCTGCATCTCCTATCTGAACCGGGTCAGGGCCAAGTGCCCCCATTCCCAGAAAGCTGCCCTCCTTCCTTGCATTTGTCACATTGAGGATTGCCAACAATCTTTGGCAGCAGCATTTTACTGCAGGATTTTATCCATCTCTGGATGGATAGCTTCACCAAGGAGATCATCTCAAACTGAAGTTAAAGGCAAGAGGAACATCCCAGTCTATTTATTCCCCCATCCCATCCAGTCTGTTGACAATCCTAGGCAGATTATGCTGATGCAATAATAGGAACAGACCCATAGCTCACCTACAAGGGGGCTGCCGTAAAACAAGGTGGTTTCATGCCGTGGGAAATAACAATAATCAGTAATATCCAAAGGCAACACGATGACCAAGTACAACAATGCAATGTCAGTATAAACTCTTTTTATAATCTATACAGAACATAATCTCTAGGAAACATAGAACCAAATAAACATAAATCTATAGGTCTATGAAGGGACGCAGGTGGCGCACTGGGTTAAACCAGAGCCTAGGACTTGCCGATCAGAAGGTCGGTGGTTCGAATCTCTGCAACGGAGTGAGCTCCCGTTGCTTGGTCCCTGCTCCTGCCAACCTACCAGTTTGAAAGAACCTCAAAGTGCAAGTAGATAAATAGGTACCACTCCGGCGGGAAGGTAAACGGCATTTTTGTGCACTGCTCTGGTTCGCCAGAAGCAGTTTAGTCATGCTGGCCACATGACCCGGAAGCTGTATGCCAGCTCCCTCGGCCAATAAAGCGAGATGAGCACAGCAACCCCAGAGTCGGCCACAACTGGATCTAACAGTCAGGGGTCCCTTTACCTTTACCTATAGGTCTGTGAAAGTCTTTGTGGGCAATGCATGTCTCTGAAAGAAGCAATGGGTCAGATTCTTATCTGGAGAAAACAAGCCGTGAAGCTTTGTTTTATGATGTCCAACGCTGCCGAAGTGGTCCGCAAACAGACGTAGTGAACAGTGATTTCAGATATACCCACTGTTTCATGGAATTCTTTCTGGGAAATAACAAAGCAAAGATCCAAAGGCAGCCATGTGACTCAAGGAAAACACCAACACAAAGAATGACTATATCTTAGGGAACTGAGGCACCACACGCTTCACCACCCTGGCAATAAAAATCAGGACAGTGGCCTCACATCTCTTTCCTAAAGCACAGGGAGCTTCTGCTTGGCTTAGGGAGGGAGGCACAACGATCAAACAGGGTGCAAGAGCCCTCCCACCACTTTCCCAAAGCTGGGCAAGCACTTGCCAGCTTTGGGAAGGATACAGAAGGGCTCAAGTATCATGACAGAGCCCTGGCACCTCCTTCCCAAAGCCTGGGAAGCTTCTGCCCAGCTGACAGTGGGAGGTGCTGTGGCATTCGTACGGAGTCCCTGGTCATCTCACGGACTATTGACCCGTACACCACTAATCCGCTGCCACCAACCAGGTCCTCCCTGGTAAAATCACTTCAGTCTCAGTTAGCTTCTCAATTAATAAAGAAGAGTATATTTTATTTCAGACACAAACAAACTTTTACGGTATTCCAAACGTGGTTGCTTTTTACTTTCTTAGTCTTATTTTCCTCTCTCTAGCTCTTCTACCTCCCCACACTCAAGAACCCACTGCCCTAACTGTCTCTCTAT